>NW_027454179.1:0-96603 GCF_040206685.1 Ascaphus truei | reverse complement strand
AAATCCCCCCACACACTCAATCCCCAACCACACACAATCCCCCCCACACACAAACACACACCCCCCCACACACAAACACACTCAATCCCCCCCACACACACTCACTCAATCCCCCCCACACACACTCACTCAATCCCCCCCCCCCATACCTTGTGACCTTGAGCAAGTCACGTTATCTCCCTGTGCCGCAGGCACCAAATAATAGATGTATGTGTAGGGATGTGGTAGGAGCCTCATATGTGTGTTCAGTTGGTGTTTTGACTGTTCAGGAGAGTCATGTGGAGGTCTGCGCTGATGCAATCGCTGTGAGTCTGTGCAGCGATCCGCTGAGGAACTACAACTCCCATGAGCTCCTGGGCAGTCACCTGACTTGAGGAGCCAATCGGAAGGCTAGAATTAAGGGAGGAGGAAAGGGAAGCGTGGGGGAGAGGCTAGTCAGAGGGGATCTGGAAGGTAACGGAGGAGGGTGTATGTGTGCAGGGGGTCCGTGACCCGCCTGCATAGGCTAGCTTTACCCCGCAGGCCCTTAGGAGAAACCCCTGAGTCACAGTGTGCTGCTGTGCTGCAGGGACGGCCATAGTGCTAGCGATCAGTCACCTTATTGTGTACACAGTTAGGGACAAGCGTGCGGAGCAGGTTTGCTGGTGAGCTGCTTGGGACCAGACAGCTGCACTGCGGACATCCCAGACAAGCAAGGATTCGGCTGAAACTTTTCCTTTTGTGTTTTATGTTCTGTCTCTGGTTTTAAATATATATTGCCATGCTCAGTAGCACTCCTCTGTGACACTCATATGCTTATATATATGTTGTGGTTATTTTGGGGGTTCAATAGCAGCTTGTTAGGTGTCCAGTATATTTCCCAATTGTGTTTCAGCTAGTCCTGGCTGATTGGAGGTTGGCAACCTCCTACTTAATTTAAGCTCACCCCCTCCCACATTTAAATGGTTAAGGGCTCACTCCATAGCATCTTCCACACAGGGGAACTTGTTTGCTTGCAGGATGGTTGTGACAACTCTAATACAGAGTGCTTTTCCTGGTAATGTACAGGTTAATAAAGGCTTCAATCAGACTTAGAACTTTGCAACTTATATTGACAGATTTACTATAAATCATTCTTCCTGTTATTACACAGGTTATTAAGAATTTATATTAGCGTTAGGGACCCCTGAATTGTGGTCTGCCGTGAAGTTGGCTCAGGGGCTTACAACAATGTTGGCCAAAAATGTCAAACTAAAAGACCATTTTACTTAATAGATATTTATACATATATATTTAGGCACTGTACCGTGTATGAGGTTCACTGGATGTGCTAAAACTGAGCTTTGTCTGTGTTTTATGTTCTGTCTCTGGTTTTAATTTTTAAGTTGATAATTTTGTATGGCCCTCGAATGATTTTATAAATATCAAAATGGCCCTTGGCAGAAAAAAGGTTCCCCACCCCTGATCTAAACCATCAAATAAAATGTCTACGGCCCTTGTTCAAGCATGTTTGCGGTACTTACCAGATAAATCAGTGCCTGCAATCCACGACTGTATCCGCCTCTCCGAGCGTCTGTAAGCAATCCAGCGTTCCTGGTGTGTGGCTGAAGAGGTGAGGGACTCCCTCCTCTCAAACGGAAAAGAAGAGCAAAAAATAGAGTTGGAACATACCTATCATACAGGGATGAGAGAGAGAGACAGAGAATGAGAGAGACAGAGAATGAGAGAGACAGAGAATGAGAGAGACAGAGAATGAGAGAGACAGAGAATGAGAGAGACAGAGAATGAGAGAGACAGAGAATGAGAGAGACAGAGAATGAGAGAGACAGAGAATGAGAGAGACAGAGAATGAGAGAGACAGAGAATGAGAGAGACAGAGAATGAGAGAGACAGAGACAGAGAATGAGAGAGACAGAGAATGAGAGAGAGAGAGACAGAGAATGAGAGAGAGAGAGACAGAGAATGAGAGAGAGAGAGACAGAGAATGAGAGAGAGAGAGACAGAGAATGAGAGAGAGAGAGACAGAGAATGAGAGAGAGAGAGACAGAGAATGAGAGAGAGAGAGACAGAGAATGAGAGAGAGAGAGACAGAGAATGAGAGAGAGAGAGACAGAGAATGAGAGAGAGAGAGACAGAGAATGAGAGAGAGAGAGACAGAGAATGAGAGAGAGAGAGACAGAGAATGAGAGAGAGAGAGACAGAGAATGAGAGAGAGAGAGACAGAGAATGAGAGAGAGAGAGACAGAGAATGAGAGAGAGAGAGACAGAGAATGAGAGAGAGAGAGACAGAGAATGAGAGAGAGAGACAGAGAATGAGAGAGAGAGAGACAGAGAATGAGAGAGAGAGAGACAGAGAATGAGAGAGAGAGAGACAGAGAATGAGAGAGAGAGAGACAGAGAATGAGAGAGACAGAGACAGAGAATGAGAGAGACAGAGACAGAGAATGAGAGAGACAGAGACAGAGAATGAGAGAGACAGAGACAGAGAATGAGAGAGACAGAGACAGAGAATGAGAGAGACAGAGACAGAGAATGAGAGAGACAGAGAATGAGAGAGACAGAGACAGAGAATGAGAGAGACAGAGACAGAGAATGAGAGAGACAGAGAATGAGAGAGACAGAGACAGAGAATGAGAGAGACAGAGACAGAGAATGAGAGAGACAGAGACAGAGAATGAGAGAGACAGAGACAGAGAATGAGAGAGACAGAGACAGAGAATGAGAGAGAGACAGAGACAGAGAATGAGACAGAGACAGAGACAGAGAATGAGACAGAGACAGAGACAGAGACAGAGACAGAGAATGAGACAGAGACAGAGACAGAGACAGAGACAGAGACAGAGACAGAGAATGAGAGAGAGACAGAGACAGAGAATGAGAGAGAGACAGAGACAGAGAATGAGAGAGAGACAGAGAATGAGAGAGAGACAGAGAATGAGAGAGAGACAGAGAATGAGAGAGAGACAGAGAATGAGAGAGAGACAGAGAATGAGAGAGAGACAGAGAATGAGAGAGAGACAGAGAATGAGAGAGAGACAGAGAATGAGAGAGAGACAGAGAATGAGAGAGAGACAGAGAATGAGAGAGAGACAGAGAATGAGAGAGAGACAGAGAATGAGAGAGAGACAGAGAATGAGAGACACAGGGAGAGACAGAGAGAGAGAGAGAGAGAAAAGTAATGTACTGTATAACCATTATACCGTACCCCCTAGTATTCGTGTAATCATTGTCCCACACCCCCTATTACTCACGCTTTGGCAATACTGAAATGTTCTTTTGACATGGCAATAAAGCTGATTTCATTTGAGAGAGACAGACACACAGAGAGAGACGCAGAGACAGACACGCAGAGAGAGAGAGAGAGAGACGCAGAGAGAGAGAGGGAGAGACACAGGGGCCTATTTAGTAAGCGTCGATAAGGCTGCGTCTATAGTATTTCAGACGGAGGGAAGGCGCACACACGCTGCAATACACTTGCTGAAGCCTGAGCTTTTTTATGGCTTTGCAGGGTATGCTTCGGGCGTGATTTGGGGGCGTGGCAATGAATATTTGGAGGCGTGGCAATAACGTTCTGGCGCGGACGTCACTTCCCTACCTCACATCCCGATCCACCGGCATTTTTTCAGATGCAGAATCTGAAGCACTGTGCAGACAAGAAGAAAAACGCACACAATGCGCACCAGAGATTCAAATATAGTAAATTATTTATTAATAAAACAAGAAATAACCGAGGGGATCCAACCCCACCTCAGTACATATGCGTCACAGATCCGGGTTCGGTTACAATGAACACAAACCACATGAATAATCAAATATAACTAAATGAAACTAAATCTATAAACAACATGACAAATGGTATATAAAATAATATAAAGGAAGACAGTGTTCAATAAAACGGGATAAAGGAATCCTGGATTGGCTAAAAATATAGCTAAACAGCTGCCTGTGGCTGACAGGGGGAGACGGAGATTTACACTGAAGCCCAGAGCGGGTTCCGCGGCGAACGTATTGGGATCCGGACCGCGCCACCGCAGAGATGTTACCACCGCCCGAGCTCCCTGCAAACGCCATCTCGGCCTGTCAGAATACGCGCAGAGTGACCTGTCGTGACACGTCGGTTTATGTGTCTTTTTCAGTACAAAAACTTGTGATCAAACTTACCAGAGTGCTGTCTCCTGATCTCGTGCTTCAAACGGAATCGTGTGGTTTATTATTGCTTTATGGGACAAGCACCCAATTTTTTCTACATGCAACTGGAGTGCCGGCTGCTTCTGTGGAATATATATATATATAATTATATATATGCCAGGCCAGGACGCAAGATGCAAAACCTGCGCAATACTCTACACAGCGGACACAATACAAATACCACACAGGAATCGGGAATACAAAATCAGCGGAAGGTTCACCTGTTCCTCCAGCAATGTCGTGTTCCTCATCATGTGCATGAAATGTCCAGGGGGCTGCTACTACATAGGTGAGACGGGGCAGGGGCTAAACAAGAGAATGAACCTGCATCGCACAGCATCACACGCGGAACAAGAGACAGTCCTGTCGGCGAACATTTCTCTGACTCTGTCCATAAGATGGACGATCTGGGGGTTGCCATACTCAAAGGTAATCTTAAAACACCGAAATAGAGATGGTTGCACGAATAGAAATATATGCAACTGTTCGGGACACTTAGCGGTGGCCTAAACAGAGATCGAAATTTTATGAGTCATTACTGACACAAGTGAACTCTCTTCCCATGAGCGCTAAAGGCCATGTCTGTACATACTGTGCTATATGTATGCACACACAGCTGTCTCTTACACATACAAATACTCCTTGTTTTTCCATCCCTATACACCAATAGGGACCACATAGTATCTACACACACTTTTAGTTTTGCTACAATCTCTCGCATTTCCACACCTACCCACACAATTTATATTAACTCCCACTCCACACACACACCTTTTGTAAAGCACTGTATAAACTGTGGGCTCTCCATTCATTTATATTCACACAGATACACACACACACACACACACACACACACACACTCTTACATCACTAACTTTCAGGAACCATTTAACACCTCTAGCCATAAATCACATTCACACAAGGGGGGGGGGAGAAGAGACAAGCACAGATAACATTCCAAGAGACACTGTTTTTAAGTATACCCTTTGCTTGCTTCATTCATTGTAACACCGCCAGAAGAAGAGATCAGCGTATCTCGAAAGCTCGCACAAATAAGAGCATTTCGTTAGCCACAGAACGGTATAGTCTATTTATTTTTTGATTATATATATATATATATATATATATATATATATATATATATATATATATATATATATATATATATATGTGACACAAAGTATACCGCATCAACACAGTGCGTCACTGTTGCCCAGAAACTGTCTTGATTTATGATATAATAACAATGGACAGTGGTGCTAAAGGATAATGGATATGTATTACAACGAAAAAAGCATCCTTATGAAGAAGCACACGGGCATGCCAAGAAAGTGATAACAATACAAATGTATTACTGTGGGTTAAAAACAAGGGAAGAAAAATTGATAAAAGAGGAGGGGGACTCACATCTACCAAACATGTATTCCGTGAGGCAAAGAACAGCAAAAGTAATCACCAGCACAAGCAGCTCTGATCCAAGCATGCACATATACCTCTACACATAAGCAGCTCTGATCCAAGCATGCACATATACCTCTACACACACAAGCAGCTCTGATCCAAGCATGCACATATACCTCTACACACAAGCAGCTCTGATCCAAGCATGCACATATACCTCTCCACACAAGCAGCTCTGATCCAAGCATGCACATATACCTCTACACACAAGCAGCTCTGATCCAAGCATGCACATATACCTCTACACACAAGCAGCTCTGATCTAAGCATGCACATATACCTCTACACACAAGCAGCTCTGATCCAAGCATGCACATATACCTCTACACACAAGCAGCTCTGATCCAAGCATGCACATATACCTCTACACACAAGCAGCTCTGATCCAAGCATGCACATATACCTCTACACACACTGCAACTCTGATCCAAGCATGCACATATACCTCTACACACAAGCAGCTCTATTCCAAGCATGCACATATACCTCTACACACAAGCAGCTCTGATCCAAGCATGCACATATACCTCTCCACACAAGCAGCTCTGATCCAAGCATGCACATATACCTCTCCACACACTGCAGCTCTGATCCAAGCATGCACATAAACCTCTACACACACTGCAGCTCTGATCCACGCATGCACATATACCTCTCCACACAAGCAGCTCTGATCCAATCATGCACATATACCTCTACACACAAGCAGCTCTGATCCAAGCATGCACATATACCTCTACACACAAGCAGCTCTGATCCAAGCATGCACATATACCTCTACACACAAGCAGCTCTGATCCAAGCATGCACATATACCTCTACACACAAGCAGCTCTGATCCAAGCATGCACATATACCTCTACACACAAGCAGCTCTGATCCAAGCATGCACATATACCTCTACACACACTCCAGCTCTGATCCAAGCATGCACATATACCTCTCCACACAAGCAGCTCTGATCCAATCATGCACATATACCTCTACACACAAGCAGCTCTGATCCAAGCATGCGCATATACCTCTACACACAAGCAGCTCTGATCCAATCATGCACATATACCTCTCCACACAAGCAGCTCTGATCCAAGCATGCGCATATACCTCTACACACAAGCAGCTCTGATCCAAGCATGCACATATACCTCTACACACAAGCAGCTCTGATCCAAGCATGCACATATACCTCTACACACAAGCAGCTCTGATCCAAGCATGCACATATACCTCTACACACAAGCAGCTCTGATCCAAGCATACACATATACCTCTACACACAAGCAGCTCTGATCCAAGCATGCACATATACCTCTACACACAAGCAGCTCTGATCCAAGCATGCACATATACCTCTACACACACAAGCAGCTCTGATCCAAGCATGCACATATACCTCTCCACACAAGCAGCTCTGATCCAAGCATGCACATATACCTCTACACACAAGCAGCTCTGATCCAATCATGCACATATACCTCTACACACAAGCAGCTCTGATCCAAGCATGCACATATACCTCTACACACAAGCAGCTCTGATCCAAGCATGCACATATACCTCTACACACAAGCAGCTCTGATCCAAGCATGCACATATACCTCTCCACACAAGCAGCTCTGATCCAAGCATGCACATATACCTCTACACACAAGCAGCTCTGATCCAAGCATGCACATATACCTCTACACACAAGCAGCTCTGATCCAAGCATGCTCATATACCTCTCCACACAAGCAGCTCTGATCCAAGCATGCACATATACCTCTACACACACTGCAGATTTGTGCACATAACGTAAGGAGATAGCTGTTGTTGTAAAATAGTAATTGCAGAAATGGAGGCAATAAATGCTCGAGTATTAAAGATGTAAATACATCACCATTAAAGCGTAGGTGTGAAAGGCCAATTTACAGATAGCCAAGGCCTCCTGTCATGGAAAAGGGTAGGGGTCCCACTCCACAGACTCTCACTCCAACGCGTTCCGACTAAAACGGTCTTCTTCAGAGAGAAGAAGATTATATATATATATATATATATATATTTTTTTTTTTTGCATGTCATTTCCCAGAATCCCTTGCTGCAGTGGAAGTGCTGTATGCTGGTGATAATGGGGAAAGGAGGGGTTGCAGACCTGCCTAAGACATGCAGATGAGCATACAATTGTATTTGTATATATATATATATATATATATATATATATCTCTTATACTATATTAGTGAAAGCACTGTATGTTTGCCTGCCTGGATGTCCGGTGTCCCTAGGGGAAATCTCATTGGTCCCTTGGGTCGCCCGCCCCGCACACCTCTCATTGGCCTGAGGCGGAGTGACGGCCCACACACACACACACACACAACACAGCAGCTCTATACACACACACACACACACACACACACACACACACACACACACACACACACACACACACACACAACACAGCAGCTCTATACACACACACACACACACACACACAACACAGCAGCTCTATACACACACACACACACACACACACACAACACAGCAGCTCTATACACACACACACACACACACACAACACAGCAGCTCTATACACACACACACACACACACACAACACAGCAGCTCTATACACACACACACACACACACACACAACACAGCAGCTCTATACACACACACACACACACACAACACAGCAGCTCTATACACACACACACACACACACACAACACAGCAGCTCTATACACACACACACACACACACACACACAACACAGCAGCTCTATACACACACACACACACACACAACACAGCAGCTCTATACACACACACACACAAAACACAGCAGCTCTATACACACACACACACACACACACACACACACACACACACACACAACACAGCAGCTCTATACACACACACACACACACAACACAGCAGCTCTATACACACACACACACACACACACACAACACAGCAGCTCTATACACACACACACACACACAACACAGCAGCTCTATACACACACACACACACAACACAGCAGCTCTATACACACACACACACAACACAGCAGCTCTATACACACACACACACACACAACACAGCAGCTCTATACACACACACACACACACAACACAGCAGCTCTATACACACACACACACACAACACAGCAGCTCTATACACACACACACACAACACAGCAGCTCTATACACACACACACACAACACAGCAGCTCTATACACACACACACACACACACAACACAGCAGCTCTATACACACACACACACCCTCTGTCCGCCCCCCTCCCCCCCCCCCTCACGTGCGCCATCCTGCACTGGCTCCAGACGGGAAGCACGGCCCTCCTACCCCAGCCGCTCCCTTACCTCCCCGGCGCTACCACCCGCTCAGGTAAGTCACTGTGCGTCCCGCCTCAGCCTCAGGCCCACTGCGCGTCCCGCCTCAGCCTCAGGCCCACTGCGCGTCCCGCCTCAGCCTCAGGCCCACTGCGCGTCCCGCCTCAGCCTCAGGCCCACTGCGCGTCCCGCCTCAGCCTCAGGCCCACTGCGCGTCCCGCCTCAGCCTCAGGCCCACACAGGGCGCTTCCTACCGCCGCTCAGCCAGACGCCACATCGAGCGGGCGCCGGGGGGGGGGGGGGGAGCGTGAGTCTTAGGCCCACACAGGGCGCTTCCTGCAGCCGCCTGCACGCCTCACTCAGCAGGACAGCACATCGGGGGACCAAGCGGCCGCCGGGGGGGGGGAGCGCGAGTCACAGGGAACGGGGGGGGGGGAGTCACGGGGAACGGGGGGGGGGAAATGCCCATACATAAATTATGACAATACATATGCCCACCGCTCTCCACCCCCCCCACTCCCCTTTCCCCCCCCCCCGCTCCCCTTCCCCCCCCCCCCCGCTCCCCTTTCTCCCCCCCGCTCCCCTTTCTCCCCCCCCGCTCCCCTTTCTCCCCCCCCGCTCCCCTTTCTCCCCCCCCGCTCCCCTTTCTCCCCCCCCTCTCCCCTTCCTCCCCCCCCGCTCCCCTTTCTCCCCCCCCCCCGCTCCCCTTTCTCCCCCCCCCCGCTCCCCTTTCTCTCCCCCGCTCCCCTTTCTCCCCCCCGCTCCCCTTTCTCCCCCCCCGCTCCCCTTTCTCCCCCCCCCGCTCCCCTTTCTCCCCCCCCCCCGCTCCCCTTTCTCCCCCCCCCGCTCCCCTTTCTCCCCCCCCCCCCGCTCCCCTTTCTCCCCCCCCGCTCCCCTTTCTCCCCCCCCGCTCCCCTTTCTCCCACCCCGCTCCCCTTTCTCCCCCCCCCCGCTCCCCTTTCTCCCCCCCCCGCTCCCCTTTCTCCCTCCCCCCTCCCCTTTCTCCCCCCCCCCCGCTCCCCTTTCTCCCCCCCCCGCTCCCCTTTCTCCCCCCCCCGCTCCCCTTTCTCCCCCCCGCTCCCCTTTCTCCCCCCCCCCGCTCCCCTTTCTCCCCCCCCGCTCCCCCTTTCTCCCCCCCCCCGAAACCTTTACAACAAATACTCACCTATTGTTCCACGAGTTATAAATAATACTACCTATTACGCATTTACATCCCGGGCAACGCCGGGTCTCTCAGCTAGTATATATATATATATATATATATATATATATATATATATATATATATATAAAACCAGGTGTCCCACCAAGGAGACAAAAAACAGCACTCAAGGTATATTGCAAAAGTGTATTTGAAAAAAAGCAGGCACATATAAATCCAACGTTTCGGTCCTGTATAGGACCTTCCTCAGGGGCGTGAGAGGCATTGCAGAGGCCTCACGCGATCCCCCGGCATTTAATTTTAATGCCTCGAGGAAGGCACACATACACTGGCGACACACTTTATTCGAGCTCGGCTAGTCCCACGAATTCAGGTATACCCGAGTGTATTGAGGTTTGTGACTGTTTTCTGCCCGAGTGCATTGGGTTATTTTCCAGGCAGGGATTGAAGCATTTTATTCCCGCTTGCTGCAATACTGCACAGTATATATATATATACTGCATTACAATTCATGAATTTATGCCATCTAGTAGACACGCGAAGCATTGCAGCCTATTAAATCCTAATCATTATCATTTAACAGATCAGCCGCCTGTCAGCCAGGCATGAACCCAGGCTGGGAAGGCAAACGCAACGGGGCTTGTCAGAGGCGAGGAGCGGCGCATTCCAGGTATCTGCCAGGTACATACCGGGTATTTGCTCGAATAAAGTGTGTCGGTGCAGTATATACACACACACACACACACATACATATACACACACGTGTATGTGTGTATAAAACAGACAATATATATACATATAGTATGATATATATACTGTATATAAACATACTATATGTGTATGTATGTATATGTGTATATATATATATATTGCACGCGCACACACACATATAACGTTTTATCCAACTTTTTCATTTATCATTTGTAGAGAAAATGAACAATGTCGCCAAAAGCGCTATTTTTCAAAATGTAGCATCTCTACTAATTAGTGTAAAATGATACTTCATATAAAGCAGGTTATGGGACCCAGTATAAAATGACCTTCATGTCTCTTATCACATCCCAGTATATGGATATCTTCTATTATCACAAGCTGCTAACATGTGACAGGGCTCAGGGTCTGAGCCCAGAATGTGACATATTGAACATTCTCATTCTAAATTTCAAAAAATATTGTGTTGATTTCTGACCTGACTGCCGTGGTTACAGCTCAACCACTCTGTTCTACTGCATGTCACCACTTTCTGCCACAACCAGCTGACGGTGGATCTGCAAGGAGTTCAACGCTCATTGGCATCACATCTGTGGCTTGGTTAACGTATCATTTCTCCAGCTTTTTATTGTATTGTTTTTAAATAGATTATATTTATTTAGTTGAATAGATTATATTTCTTAGTACAATAGATTCTATTTATTAGTTTAATAGATATTTATTTAGTTTGATACATTATATTTCTTAGTTTAATAGATCATATTTGTTAGTTAAATAGATTATATTAACTAGTATTTAAGTCTCCCCCTCAGAGCCCCATTAGATAAATATTTTAGGACCCTTGTGCATATTTCACATCTTTTCGGAGTCGCTTATTTTTTAGACCCTCGGAGCCGAAACCTAAAGGGGTCAGCTAAGAAAGTTCGGATCAAGAGGAGCCACACAGCTTAAAGACAGAACATTTCCAAGGGAGATGGAGACAATTTGGGTAAGATCTGATTAAAGGACAACCTTTGGGGAAGGAAAGGGTGATGGGGGAGTGTAAGAGGGGGGTGAGAGAGCAAGGTGGTGTGTCAGATTGGGCAGAGCAAGAGAACGCAAAAATGATGGGGATTTGCTGCATACCAAAAAAAACAATTAGTGATACTTTTACCAGTGCCCCTTAGTCTCAGGGAAGACCGGCATTTCGTCCAATGTATACAATAAGATTGATGGAAAAGGGCACACAGATTTGAATAAAAAAAGATAATTTATTGTGCCACAGACTACAATGTTTTGGCTGCTGGCCTTTCTTTGCTGGATTTAGTGGGTTTAGCCACTTTACCTGAAAAAGACCAGCAGGCCGAAATGTTGTAGTCTATGGCAGTGCAAGAGAAAACAGGTTGGGGGGGGGGGGGGGTTCTCGCAAGGTCGCCGACCCATGGGTGAGGGTCCCCGGTGGAAACTAGTCCTGGACCCCGGGAAAGCTGTCTGTGGCCCATACAAGCTGAGTAACATGTAGAAAGGACACATGTATGTTCAGAATGAGTTAGCATGGTATTTTGAGAGGCATCATAGCAGGTCAGTGCAAGTCAGGGCAGAGCACTGCAAGGTCAGTCAATATGAGTATGAGGAAGGGTCCGATGGAGGAGTTGGAGGGTCCCAGAATATCTCTTAAAGCAGGGGTGTGCAAATCGAGGGGCGCGACATTTTCTTGGGAGGAGGGGCTCGGCGCTTACAGTGGCCCCTCGCTCTTCCCCACAGCATTTAAATTAAATGCCGGAAATCGCGCGCAAGTCCTCTGTAAGTTCCCTTTCCTTGTCTCCGGCGGCTTCTGGCGACAGCAACGTGGCGTCACATGATGTGGCATTGCCATAGCAACGTGATATCACATGACGTCGTTACATCAGAACGTCGGAGACAAGGGGGGGAGGGGGGAGCAGGGAAAAAGGTTGCGCAACCCTGTCTTAAAGCATTGTCTTGCATACAGATCAGAGGCCAAGAATGGATATGGATATCCGATGTGAAGCCGGAAATAAGACAGAAAAGACCGTTTCGGGAGAAGAAGGTGAGTGATGAAATAGTCGTCACTGTGTAACTCTTCCAATTACCTGCAACTTCATGCAGAGAAATAGCAACGCTTGTTTTTAACGTGTTAAGCGCCTAATGGGGAATTCAACTGCTGAGAGGTTAAGGGAGTTACTCACCAAACTCAGCGACGTTTCTGTGTCCCTGTGATAACTCCCCTAGGACATGCCTGAAAACCAGAGGTTACTCAATGTATTTTTGATAAATAGAAATATGACCTTCTGGGGAGGGGTACATAATGGGTACTGGGCCTGGTGAGGTGGGTATAACGGGTACTGGGCCTGGTGAGGTGGGTATAACAGGTACTGGGCCTGGGGAGGGGTGTATAACAGGGTACTGGGCCTTGGGAGGGGTGTATTACAGGGTACTGGGCCTGGGGAGGGGTGTATAACAGGGTACTGGGCCTGGGGAGGGGCGTATAACAGGGTACTGGGCCTTGGGAGGGGTGTATAACAGGGTACTGGGCCTTGGGAGGGTTGTATAACTGGGTACTGGGCCTGGGGAGGTGGGTATAACGGGTATTTGCCCTGTGGAGGGCGGTATAACGTGGTATTGCGGAGGGGGTATAAGTGGCACAGGAGCTCTTGCGATACAGAGTATCACTGTCCCTGGTTACAAACACTTCATGTCTCCTGCAGGTCAGGACACGCACGAAGGTGGTGCCCTTTGTGCCACCAGACGACGAGGCGGGCTACGAGGCGGACGACGAGGCATACGAAAAAGCGGGCGTCAAGTGGAACAATGAGGTGGGCTACAAGGCGGCCGAGGAGGCAGACGTGGTGTACGATGACCAAGGAGCATACGACAGGTGTGGCCGGATCTGCTGCTTCACCTTTTTTAGGCGGAGGAGAAGACCCCAGGAGCAGGTAGGAGAATACGAGAGGTGCGGACAGATCTGCTGCTTCACCTTTTTTAGGCGGAGAAGAAGCCGGGAGCAGGTAGCAGAGGAGCCAGGGCGTAGATACAGGGGTATTCTAGGGGCCCTGAGAAGTTGGTTTGACCGCAGGAGAGGCAGATAAGATCAGGAAGGCTGCGGGAGGGGCAGGTACTAGAGGGAGATAGGGATATTGGGCGTGAGAGGGTGAGAGAGAACAAGGAGCAGGGCCGGAGCACGGGTTTCATGCGCCCGAGGCGAAACTTAAAATTTGTGCCCCAGTTGTATAAAAAATAACAAGATAAATAAAATAATAAAATAAACAGTGGCGTAGCTATCGGGACTGCAGGGGGTGCGACCGCACCCCAGCGCGACGCAAAATAAAAACAAAAGGGCGCCAAAATACTGGATAAAAAAAAAGAATAATAATTTTAAAAAAAAGATAAATAAATTAGAAATAATAAGAAAAAAAATAATAATGATTATTAATGCGCCCCTAGGACCTTTGCGCGCTAGGCGACCGCCTAATGGCCGGCCGGCCCTGCGAGGTATGCGGGAGGAAAAGGGGTGAATGGGATAGATATGCAGGTGGATGGGGGAGCAGGTGAGTTATACACAGGGGCACAAGGGCCCCATCACCCACATCTCTATATACTGAGTGTGCCCCTGTGTATAACAACGCTGATCTGTGCTGCTCCATCTGATCTCACTGCGCAGTGATCCAGGGACCCTCCGATCGCCATTTAATGGGGTCAGGAAGGAATTTTTTTCCCCCATTGCACAGCAGGGGTTATGTTTCGCCTTCCTCTGGATCACAGCAACAAATTGCCCTTTGTGCATGAATTATCAGTGAGATCTTTATACACCCTGCATTGGTCTTCACTCCTTTGCTGCCGGAGGGGCCTGCAGTGCATTGCTCTGCGTGTTACTATATTGCTCTGCAATGTGCTGCAGGCCCCTACCAGCAAAGAGATTCATTATTTCAATAAAATACTCTCTTTAATCCAACCTATGTGTAGTGTCTTTTCTATCCGTTGTATCTATTGCTAACAGCTCAGTGATTCTTCCCCAGGTCATTGCACTAGTGTCACGCTGCCAAGCCGGGTGTGAGGGAGATTTATAGGGTCACATATACACTTCTGCCAAAACACGAGTGCAAACAGGAAGCCCCTCTGATCTCATATCTTTTATTACACAAAACGGTATCTAAAAAGGTAAAAAGAACATACATGGGATTCTGCTACAAATATCTCTCTAATTACAAACCAATTAGCAAATCATTCAGATTAGAGTCGAGCGAAAAGAAAGGGTTAAGTATCTCATGTACAGTATATGCAGTGCAGGCTGTTCTGCGCATTACATGCAGGGGACAACGTTTAGGGGATATAAGTAATGCTGATCTCAGAGCTGACCGGCTGACCTGCTCTTCTGGCTGACCGGAGGACCTGCTCTTCTGGCTGACCGGCTTCCCTTCTTCCAGCTAACTGACCTGAATTGTGGCCCCTGTATCTCCCAATTAAACGTTTTATTGGCATATTCTTGTTTGACTCGTTCTATACAGACATTTTCTATATATTCATTGTGGGATTTGATAACATCTGTAAGATCTCTCAGAATATCACATTCTGTACGTTTGTGCTGAATATTTTTCCATTCTCAATTTACTTAATATTAGTTTTTGGCTTCAATTATTTATATCGAGCCCAAAATACCTTTATACAGGATGCTGTTCCCTTTATCCCACAAATGCTGCTTCATTAAAGCCCGTGGGTGGCACTTAATGCATTCTCAGACTTTTAGGCAACATCCCTAATTTCCAAACGTGGGATAAAATCTGTGCATATTTAAATGGTTAATTTTTCCATTTTTCCATTGTGACAAAATATCAATTTTCTCACTCAGACTACTAAATCCCTCCCCAAAAATATCCGTTTCACATAAAAGTGTGTGCGCGTCTCCTTCCGCCTAACTGGCACGTCGTCCTTACGGGCGCCACTCCTTGCAACTCCACGCTGCCCTCCAGTGGTAAAAGAAATAAGATACATTTACTGTACTCGTCTGGCAGCTGCTCCCGTATAAGGTGGGTAACTCTGTATTAGGGGTCTTGGTAGAGTATATTTTATACTTATGTCGGATAGATGAGAAAATAATATTCCTAACAGGTTATTGTGAGAGGCCTTGGATCTGATCCTATATGCACGCAGCCCTCGCCTCTCTGACCTTGAACACATACTTCAATCTGATTTTTTGAGACTTGAAACTGGATTTCCCAAAACAAACTGATTTTAAACACTGACAAGACTGTAACAATGGTATATGGGACCAGAGCTAAATTGCTAAAGCTGCCAATGACAGAGCTTCAGATAAAAACCAGCTCTAATACCATCCTAGCCCCTGTTACTTGTTTGAAATATCTGGGCATATAGTTCAACTCCCATTTAACATTTGGGATGCACATTGATACCCTGACATCCAAATCCTATGCCAAACTAGGTGTACTTTACAGGAACAAATCCTCCCTAAGGCCCTCATGCAGTAAGCAGCGATAAGCCACTTATCACCAGTTTATAGCCAAAAAAGCCTACAGCGATTCAGAAAGCCCAGAGAAGCTGGCGATTAGAGCAAAAATAACCGGGGTTTTTTTGCCGGAAAATAAATAAATAAATAAAATCGGCAGACGCGCGGTGATAAGCCACTTTTCAGCACTGATCGCCAGTTTTTCAAACACGCTCAATTCTATAAGCCCTGATCAGCTTATTGCGGCTGATCGCCACTTTAAAATTGCTGTTTCTTCTCCAAATTGTCCCGCCACAAAAGTTGGCAAGAAGGTGGGGTGAAGCTGCGATGAAAATAACATGCATGTGTCCCAGAGCTGATATCCATTAATATCAGCACCAGAGACCCCCGGCATGAATCCGATGCATAAAAAATGCATTTACAGGCAACTTCATTACCGCCAAGGCAATGAAGGGGTTATACACCCGTGCCAGGCTTATTGTGGGTAGCGGGGGTGGGTGAAGGTGGTATTTGGCCCTGGGTGGGTGTTTAGGCCTTGCCAGGGGGTTGCAGGATGACTTAACCTCTTCTTTAACTTCGTGGTTAATACCGCTAAGGTAATGAAGGGGTTAACCCCTCCCGCTACCCCCCCCCCACCCGGTAGGCCTAAACACCCATCCTTGGGGCCAATACCCCGTTCATCCACCCCCACTACCCACAATAAACAAAAATACACATAACAGCACCACTAGCCACCTCCTAGGTCCCTAATAAACCATTACAATATTCATAAAACCATTATTTTGTTTACACCCAGGATTATTACATGGGATTAGGGCTATGTTATTCAGTGAGGGGTTGTATGTTTGTATTCGTAGGGACAGGCAAGGCCGGAGTCAGATGGGTTTCTCCTGCCTCTGTCCTCCCTGTCTCCTGACCCTTCCTGTAGCCGGACAAAGAAGAAGAAGCAGGCACACGGTCTTACTCAAAGGAGGTTTAATATGCCATAAAGTCCAACGTTTCGGCAGTCTAATACTGCCTTTCTCAAGGTGAAGGCTACCAAACACAAGAAAACAGTCACAATATATACCACCCCCCTGATACTCTCCCCGCTCTGCCACATAACCAGGATGTTGACGCCCCCTAGTGACGTCAGAGCTACCATATGGCGCCCCCTAGTGATGTCAGAGCTACCATATGGCGCCCCCTAGTGACGTCAGACGTCTAGGTCTAAATCCCTGGCAATACAGCATAGAGCTGTCTTGGAGGAATGCAGCCACAGCCACACCTCTCCCCAGACTGAACACTCCCCCATGATGACGTCAGCGTGACCCGCCCGTCGGGGGGAAGGGGGGGTGTGCACCAATCAAGACTGTACTCACAGGGCTGGACAAAGATGTATCCGTCGCCATGGGATCAGTGTCAGAGCAGGGAGGAGTGACACACTCCTATAAATCACCCTGAAAGTGTAAATAAACCACACACCAAAATATTCATAAAGCATATGTGCACAAAACTAATACAGCAATATACTATTAAAAACATGTGACTGTATACTGCTGATGACATCAGTATAATCCTGCAAAGTTACCGTGAAATGCCACATAAGAATATGCAGTACATCAGTATTTAGAATATACTAGTGTGTATACCTAGTCAGAAATGGGTACACACAGCCAGGGGGGGGGGGGAGAGAAGGGGGAGGGAGGGAAGGGAAAAAAACCACACAAAAAGGATAATTTTCCCAATAGGTAAGTGCAGAGTCCATGGATGGTGCAAGATCAAATATGCCTGTAGAAAGACAAAAAATTACCTTCTATTAAGGAAGCATTTTAAATTCTGTTGCTCATTAAGACCCATACCGTTGCTGGTATTTAAAGCATGTATCCAGAATGCTTCACGTCTCAATAAGAAAGTCTCCCTATCTGGAGTGAGAAAATGTGAAAAGATATAGTGCGCTACTACAATCAATAAAAGTGAGGTGATATAGTGATGTACAAAAAGAGGTGACCTTTAAACACGTAGAGTATATGGAACGTCTGCAGCTGTGGCACCAGGGATGGCTCAAATACCCCCTAATAGCAAACAGAAATACAAAAAAACACAGCGCACAACGCTCATAGTGCATTAAAAATTATATTAGTAACCACAAAATAAAGGTGAGTATTAAGCGTACATTTAGATAGAAAAAACAATCATTTCAGGGTTAATGTTACCCAAGCACCAACGGACGCCAATAGAGATGTCGTGGCTCTCTCCTTCTCAATCCCTCAGCCTCGGGGGTAGGGCCTGGGTGGTCTTCCAATCGGTTAGCTGTTAGTACAGCCCTCAGCCTCAAGGTAGTACTTAGGAGGTCTCCAGTTCAGCTGAACAGCAGTACAGCCAATTCGCCGTGCCAAGCAATAATGTCTTTCACTGTTCCAGTCTCTGTAGCAGCGGAGCACACGCTGTGGGGCGTCTATTTTTAATTTTTATGATTCTCCCGCTTTGGGGGGTGACTGAATTGACTACCGGTAGTCAGACTGTTACAGACCGAGCAGCTCATGCATCTAAAGTTACCCGGTCTGCCACCCTCCAGAAAATGAGGAGTTCTGTAGTTACCCTCATTATCTGCATGTATCAGGCTATCCGCCAGATTCCTCCCTCTTTTGAATGCCACCATTGGTGGTACACAGCAACTTTCAGATAATATATCATCATTTTGCAGAATATGCCAGTGTTTAAGACTGGTAGATTTAATAAAACCACCAGCTTGACTGTACGTAGTAAGCAGGAAGGAAAAGACTTGGATCACAACTATGAAAAAACGAGAACTGGAGGCTAATAGAAAAAATAACAAATTATTTATTGGGACATAACTAATTAAAAAGAGAAACCTCTCGCATGGTGCGCTTTATCAAAGAGTATTTTCACTGGTCTTAATCAAACTCTTATATGGTTTACACCCTCAAAAGCACCGCCCACCTGTGTCCAGGTAAACACAAACCCCCAGGACACAAATTCCCTGTGAAATGAAACACAGGAAAGGGGCGTAATGCTCAGAGGGAAGAGATCCACATAGAGGGAATAAACAGGTAAAAAATTAATAAAAAAGACCAATCACATACAAAAGAAATATCAATAACACATATATATCAACTGTGGAAACATAAACATACACATGTCCAAATCTATAGTGAATATTCAATGTATATTTAACCCATTGATTTGTTAATTTTAATATCATAAGATGGCATATGAATGGTATATCATCAAACGCCTAGACACAATAGATATGGTTTAAAGGACATATGTAAAACACAATATTATTCTAGAAAAAAGTAAATATATAGTTAGAAAAAGGAAAACAAATAATAAATAATAAAGAAGAATAGATGCCAAAAGAAAATGTAGGACAATTGAATTCATTAATAAATATATATCTTATTTGATCACTAGAAAGCAGAAAAAAATGACAATAATAAATAACTTAATAAACAGACAATCATTATTATCATCGTGAGACGGAAGCATAGCAAGAATACTCATACAAAATGTTCATGAAAAATGTTTTAGATTTAAAATTTGTCCCTGAAGAAGCTCCTTTGCTGGAGGGAAACGCGTGTTGGACGCGCAATGTTGTCAGTCTCCTACTTGGAGCTGTTTTAATGTAGTGTCAGCAGTCTCCTGGCTCTAACTGTGTTGATCCCATTAGTTAGTTATTTATTTAATCCTTTAATTTTATAGTGAGTGTGCCTGCTTTCCTTGCACAGCACTGCCGTGTCTGGCAGGTCTATGCTGCAGTGTATGTACTAAGTGAACTTAAAGTGATTTGTTACCGGCGCTAACCACACCCAATCTGTGATAAAATAGTGCACAAAATTAAAATTCAAAATAAAATGTGTCAAGGTGATCACTGATCAAATTCTCAACCTTCCAGGAATGTGTACAGATTCCTTTCAATAGTAGCTTGTCCGGGATGGGAAGGGAGCGAAGATAGCAGGGATACACCATGAAAAATAAAAAATAAATGCATACAATAGTGTAATAAGTTCTTTTCAATCTGGATAAAACATGTATGTCTTGGCTCTATAGCAATGCCTACTTACAGCAGGTCAAAAGGTAAAAAGCATTGATCTACACAGCAGGTAGAAAGGTGTCAGGATCTTCAGGAACAACAGCCCAGGTTTACAGCATAAGAAATCAGCACCTCAGCTCAGACGTCAGTAGATGTGAGTGGATCAGAGACATGCAAAAGAAAGGCAGACCATAGTGTCGATCGTGCATAAAATTTATATAAACAAACAACAAATTTTAGGAATTGTACTCACATTGTGTACATAATCATAGTTCACATAAGGCTTTACTTGAGGCAAATGGAGTGCTGGTTCAGTGTGGAGCAGCTCACCGGGGATCTTCTCCTCAATGAATGCTCCTGAGGAAGTTGTCTAGTACGACGAAACGCGTAGAGCCACTTTCATTGCTGCAGCTGCTCTTTCTACTGAAGGCTTCAGAGTTGCTGAGTTCCCCCACCGTTTGCCTCCAAGACCGGATGCCGTCACCCCAACAGCGGATGTGACGTCAGACGCCATCTCCCACCCGGTCTGTTGTGAGTCTAAGGAGAAGATCCCCGGTGAGCTGCTCCACACTGAACCAGCACTCCATTTGCCTCAAGTAAAGCCTTATGTGAACTATGATTATGTACACAATGTGAGTACAATTCCTAAAATTTGTTGTTTGTTTATATAAATTTTATGCACGATCGACACTATGGTCTGCCTTTCTTTTGCATGTCTCTGATCCACTCACATCTACTGACGTCTGAGCTGAGGTGCTGATTTCTTATGCTGTAAACCTGGGCTGTTGTTCCTGAAGATCCTGACACCTTTCTACCTGCTGTGTAGATCAATGCTTTTTACCTTTTGACCTGCTGTAAGTAGGCATTGCTATAGAGCCAAGACATACATGTTTTATCCAGATTGAAAAGAACTTATTACACTATTGTATGCATTTATTTTTTATTTTTCATGGTGTATCCCTGCTATCTTCGCTCCCTTCCCATCCTGGACAAGCAGTGTATGTACTACCATTATCACTGCATTTGCCAGCTTTATCACTCTAGCACTCTTATTTTAACACACTAAAGTCTCCATTATAGTGCGCAGTGCTGGCTGATCTAGCAAGGTAGCTGGACATTTAACCCATTGGCCACTCACTTGTGTACATCTATACACTTCCATTATTGGGTCTCACCGTTGCTCCAGAGGGGTTAACACCCTGACTCCTAGCAATCTGTGTCCTCCATATCCCACCATTATTAAGTGGTTAAATGGGATAGTATGAACTTATAACTGACGACAAGGTTGCCTGATAGCGTTGATTTAATATATTTTTAATTCACATTACACATTACTTTGGTAATATATGTTTTAAGTAAATTTATTAAAAGTTAATTTTTACACTGTTATGGTGTGCATTTAAGTGAATTCTTTTAGGGGGCACATCCATTTTGTGTTTCCCTTCACCTTTTCTAGATCCCATTCTGTATTAATTCCTGCAGGGGATAATGTATCCAAAGAATGGATCCAAAACATCTCCCGCTGGTTGAGGAGCTTTAATCTATCACCCCCTCTCATGGGCATGGGCACCAGTTCTACAGCAGAAAAATGAACATTTGATAGACCTCCTGAAGGACAGTCAGTAAAATGTTTTGAAACTGGTAACATTAAATCTTTTCTTTTAATGGAACGTATATGCTCCATGATTCTGTTTTTAACAGGGCGTATAGTGCGGCCCACGTACCCTTGGCCACAGCCACAGGTAAGAAAGTATATGACAAATTGTGAGTCACAATTAATAAAGGATGGGATCTTATAGTTCTTTTTAGAATAAATAGTCTTAATAGACGTAATTGGTTTCGCATAGCAGCAAACGCAACATTTTCCACATTTAAAAAAAACCTTTTATTTTAACAGATTTGTTAGACTTCTTAGAGTCAAACAATCTTGGAGAAAGATAGTCAGATAAGGATTTGGATTTCCTAAAAGTAATGGCTGGACCCTGGTTAACTGAACTATGTAGGTCCTTATCAAGAGTGAGGGTCCCCCAATGTTTATAAATGATAGAACGAATCTGTTCAGCCTGGCGACTAAACTGGGTGACAAATAGAGGAGACGTCACTCTATCCAATTCATGTTTCTTCTTGAACTTCACAGACGAGTTCGATAACAAATCGATCCTGTTTGTAGATTTGACACACAGATATGCTGCTTCAATATCAGTGTGATTATATTTTCTTTGAGCAAATCGAGTTTTTAATTCCTCTGCTTGATGCTCAAATAAATCGTCATTTGAACAAAGCCGTCTTAGTCGAAGGAATTCAGCCTTGGGTATACTTCGAATGAATGATTTAGAATGACTGCTGTCTGCTTCCAATAAAGTATTACGTGAATGAGGCTTTCTAAAAATGTCCGTTTGAATAGTGCCTGTCGTGTCAATAAATAAAGTAATGTCTAAATAATTGATGTGATTCATGTGTTCTTCATAAGTAAATTTAAGATTTAAAGAATTAGTATTAAGTGTATGAATAAAGGCATGCAGTGATAATAAATCCCCATCCCAAATCATAATCAAATCGTCAATATACCGTTTATAGAAAATAATCTGATGACGAAAAGAATTATCAGCACCGAAAATGTGTGTGGATTCCCAAAGACCCATAAACAAATTAGCATAAGAGGGGGCAAATGACGTCCCCATAGCAGTACCCCGTGTCTGAAGATAAAATTGTGCATCAAAAGAAAAATAATTATGGGTGAGCAGAAACATAATAGAATCCAAAAGAAAGGCACGTAATGAAATGGACAATGTAGAAGCATCAAGAAAAAATTCCACTGCTCGAATCCCTTGCTCGTGATCTATGATTGAGTAAAGTGACATCACGTCCAATGTCACCCATCTAAAAGTCTTTTTCCAACTAACATTTTTTATAGTTTAAAAACAAAAATAAAACAAATAATGAAAGAAAACAGAAATAGTCCTTGGCGCACTATCTGGTATATAAACCTGACAGAAAAATGAAGTCCAAAGATCTTGGTAGAGAGGATTGTTGGTCCGGAATCCAATCGTACTCAAAGTCCTCTGAGGTGGTGGAATCAGATTTGTGCGAATGATGCTTTAATGCATGCCAGACCAATATGATTGGGTTCAAAGCAGGATCTTAATGAATGTTGCAGATGTGTTTTGGGGTCAATGTCTTGGAAGGACTGGTGACCACTCCAGATGTGAAGTATTCAGAAATGTTACGTTCTTCCCTCTGAGCAATAATGACCTTCTGTATGTAGACTCTCTAATATGAGGAAAAAGCCTTAATGGACTGGTCATGCACAGCTGTGCGAATGATGCTTTAATGCATGCCAGACCAATATGATTGGGTTCAAAGCAGGATCTTAATGAATGTTGCAGATGTGTTTTGAGGTCAATGTCTTGGAAGGACTGGTGACCACTCCAGATGTGAAGTATTCAGAAATGTTACGTTCTTCCCTCTGAGCAATAATGACCTTCTGTATGTAGACTCTCTAATATGAGGAAAAAGCCTTAATGGACTGGTCATGCACAGCTGCATCTAAAGACTTAGTAAACAATTATTTGGAAGTCTAACTGTGCGTCGCTGAGTCGTGTTGTCTAATCTGCCCTTAAAGGAGAACGCACCTAGTTTAATTAGTGCAAGATTGAGGTGGCGTCCACTCCTGGGATGTCTACCTGGGTCAAACATGGATCCCAGACCTTTAGAAAATTTGTGCCGGAGTCATTAACTAAACTCGTTAATTGTTCCATCCGGCAGACATGCCAAATTCTGTTTTTGATCTTAGGGATAATTGGTATCTCCTGCTGTTTCCATAATGCTGCGATCTCACATCTTGTGGCTGTAGCAAAATGCGCGATTAATTTATGCGACGCATTTGACAGACCCTGGATCCGCATGCCCAATAGGAACAGCCACGGGTCCAGGGGGATCTCCAAATCGAGAATCCGCTGAATCCAATCTCTGATTTGTTCCCAAATAGGGGCCCCCTTAGTGCAAGACCACAGCATATGTCGGAGGTCTGCTGCTTCCCCACACTGTTTAGGGCAGAGAGGGGAGTAGCCTTTTACAAATTTCGCTAAGCGCGTCGGAGTGTAATACCACCTCATAAGGACTTTATATGCGTTCTCCTTTAATGTGGTGCAGATTGAGCTTTTCGCCGTCGCCTGTATAATTCTGTCCCATTCGTCGTCCTCTAAAGTCTCTCCTAGGTCTGATTCCCAGTGTCTCATGTAACTCAGTCTATTGTCATTGGGCGACTTCTGGCAGATCACTTCCCTGTACATTCTAGATGTGAGTCCCCTTGTGTCCGTATCTCTAGAACACAGCTGCTCAAAATTTGTTCTCGCCGGTCGAATTGGCGTTTTATTGTAGAAATCTCTGATCTGGAGGTACCTAAAAAATTTGCTGTTTGGGATATTCTTGAGGATTTAATTTGGTCAAATGTTTGTATGGTCGTTATGCCCTCCAGATCTTTTAGACGGGAGAACCCCTTCTGAGTCCATATCAAGAAATTTTTGCTATTCAGGCCCGGAGCGAAGTCTGGGTTGCCCACTATTGGTGTCATTAATGATGTTTTGGTAGTCAAATTACATTTGAATTTCGTGGCCTCCCAAACTTTTAATGAATTGACCATGGTCTGCAGAGGATTGTTCATCTTGCGTACCCCTTCTCTGGGTAGCCAGATTAAATTTCGGATTTCACTTGGTGCACAGCATCTCTTCTCCAACTCAACCCATCTCTGTAGGCTTGGGTCTGTGTGCCATTGGCACCATTGGCACCGCTCACCCTCCGCATGATGTGGGACGTTTTAATATTCCTTTAGCAATTCTTGGGTTTTTCCCGTTCCAAATAAATTTCATAATTTTTGACTGGAGGGAGAGGATGTCCGCCTGCACCAAAGGGATAGGGAGACTCTGGAAAAGATATAGCATCTTTGGGAGGAGATTCATTTTCACGCTATGTATCCTCCCAATCCATGAGATGCTCCCCTTCATCCAGGTTCGGAGATCCTCCCCCAGCGTCTTTATGATCTTGGGGAAATTTGCTTTATATAAAGTTTTGTACTCCCTTGTGAGATAAACCCCTAAATATTTGATAGCGGAGGGTTGCCATTTGAACTGAAAATTGAGGTCAATCAGTTTTTCGACTTCTTTTGGTAGATTAATATTGAGGGCTTCTGATTTAGACTGATTGATCTTAAATCCCGAAATTTGGTTAAATTTGCCCAGTATGTTGAATACATTTGGGAGAGATGTGAGAGATTTGGCTATTGTGAGAATGACATCGTCCGCATAAAGCGCGGCTTTGTGCATTTGGTCTCCCACAGGGATACCAGAGATATCTGGGTTATTTCTGATGTGTGCCGCCAAAGGCTCTATACATAAGGCGAACAGTAGTGGCGACAGTGGGCATCCTTGACGTGTTCCGCTTTTGATTTCAAACTGTTCTGAGGGGAAACCTTGATATCTCACTCTTGCTGTTGGGTTTTTATACAACGCCAGGATGGCCTGCAGGAGGCGTCCCTCAAAGCCAAATGCTCTCAGTGTTTCCGATAGGTAGGGCCAATCTATTCTATCGAAGGCTTTTTCAGCGTCCAGACTTAACACCATGGAGTGAATTTTTTCTTTTTGGGCCAGATCAATTAGGTCAATAATTCTCCTGGTGTTATCTGCCGCTTGTCTACCTCCGATAAACCCTACTTGATCCGTGTGAATTAACCCGGGAAGAACACTACCCACCCTGTTGGCTATGAGTTTAGAGTATATTTTGAGGTCCGAGTTAATCAGTGAAATGGGCCGGTAGCTCTTACAGTCTGCCGGGTCCTTTCCGGGTTTATGGATCACCGATATTGAGGCTTGGAGCATTTGTGCTGGGAATGAGGCCCCTGCTAAGATTTCATTGAATAACTTTAACATGTGGGGGGCTAGAATTTTTAAATATTTCTTGTAATATAAGTTCGAAAAGCCATCTGGCCCTGGGGCTTTAGCCGGTTTTAGTGCTTTGATGACCCCAGAGAGTTCCTCCATCGTGAAGTCCGACTGGAGTGCCTCCCTGTCGCATCTCTTCAAAATGGGTAAATGTGCCTCTTTTAAGAAGGTCCGTAAATCCTCCTTTGTTTTCGGATTATGGGTTACCTTATCTCCATTGTATAATATTTCGTAATACTTTTTGAATTCCCCTGCTATGTTCGCTGGGATGGAGGTAAGGTCCCCATCTTGGTTTCGAATTGCGTGAATGTGATAGTTTGGAAGCTTGTTTTTTAGCTTATTGGCAAGGAGTGTGTCAGGCTTGTTAGCTTTTTCATAAAATTTCCGCTTGGACCAGGTCAATTCCTTCTCGGCTTGAGCGGAGAGGACGAGGTTAAGACTAGTTTTAGTGGCTAGTATTTGAGTCAGCGTGTGGGCATTTTTATTGTTCTTATGTAGGGAGGAAAGCTCCGCTAGCTGTTCCTCTAGCTTCAAAATTTTACCTTCCCGCTCTCTTTTCCGTTTAGCGGCCAGATACATAATGACCCCCCTGAGGGTAGCCTTATGGGCCTCCCCCAGTCTGGAGTGCGTAGCCACACTCCCCTCATTCTCCTCGAAGTATTGTGTGAGCTTTTCCCCAATTTCCACCTGTAGGGCTGGGCTTTTCAGCAAGATTTCGTTTAGTTTCCAGTTCGCTCTAGGTCTGTCTAGTGGGATTAGTGTGCACCGCAGCTCTATAGATGCATGGTCGGACCATGAAATATCATGGATCTCGGTGTGAGAGACCCCAGGGACCATTCTGTTGGATACAAGGAAGTAATCTATCCTGCTATATGTGTCATGTGGGTGTGAGTAGAAGGTGTATTCTCTCAGTCTCTGGTGTTGTTCCCTCCAGATGTCGAGTAGTTGGCAGTCACGTAGCCCTTTTTTAATTGTTAGTATGTCAGATCTGTGTGTAATATTAGTGGATGAACATCTGTCAAGGTCCTCCCGTAGTGCCCTGTTCAAGTCTCCAGCGACAATGATATTACCTTTGGCCAATTTGTTGAGTTTCCCAAAGAAGGTAGAGAAAAAACCTGGGGCCGTCTCATTAGGGGCATATATTGTTGCTAGAGTAATTGGGAACCCTTGGATTGCACCTCTTACTATGAGGAATCTGCCCTCTTTATCTTTGAAAGTCCTATCGGGTACGAACGGTATTCTTTTATGAATTAGTATGGCCACCCCTTTTTTTTTGACTTTCGCGGAAGACAAAAAGTATGTCGGGTAGTCCTTATCCAGGAATTTGGGGTAGTTGTCTTGAGAGAAGTGTGTTTCTTGCAGAAACAGAATTTCTGCCCCTTTACGCTTATAATCTCGGAAGGCGATTCTGCGTTTAACCGGGCTGTTAAACCCCTTAAAGTTATGTGATACTAGCCTGAGTTCCTTACTCATTTAAGAGTATGAGATGACTTTGCTGCCAATATCTGTTCTTGATTGATGCACCTGGACCAGAATCCCGACCTCCTCTTCTTCTCGAACTGCAATACCTCACTTCACCACCTACAGCAATACACAAGGGGGAGCACACAAGAGGGTACACCTGGGGGGACACAACAAACACTAGACAAGACAAAAGACAGTAGAATTCTCGTCGTCT
This sequence comes from Ascaphus truei, assembly GCF_040206685.1. NCBI lineage: Eukaryota > Metazoa > Chordata > Amphibia > Anura > Ascaphidae > Ascaphus > Ascaphus truei. Next base: position 68,662 of record NW_027454179.1, on the reverse strand, counting down.
CGGCGACGTCGCCTCCTTGACGAGATCACCGCCTTTGGGAAGCTGGACTCCTCTCCAACCGTCCGGAGGAAACGTGGGATGAAGTTCATTCACCCACCGCGTCCAGTCCCAAAGTACTTCACTAGGGCCCAGGAGATCCACCCTCCTCCCCCCTAGTGCGTGGCCCATGCGGATTTTTGAAGCAGGTCACTCCCCCCCACTCCTGCCTCGCTCTTCCTGAGCTTGAATTAATAAAACCTAACATATACTATGCATAACCAGAGTCTGTCCCGGCTTTGTTCACCCCTGTAGTGTATCAGGCTAATCCCTCGGTGTCATGGCCTCAGCAACCTGTGTTTCTTTGCTTCTCCTCCAGTTCTCGTCCCCCTACTTGAGGTCTGGTCCCCGGCCACGGTGAAGCTGTCACCAAATAAAGAAACTCACCCCCGAGTGAAAGAGCGGTGATCCCCGTCACCCCAACTACAGATGTCCAGTGATCAAGCAACCTGCGCTGAAACTGAATCCCTGGTGAGAAAATTTGCGGCCTACCTTTCTGATGATGGCGGCCCCCGACACAAGATGGCGAAGCAGCTCTAGAAGGCGGGAATCCACAGTGAACCGCAGGAGCAGGAAGAGAGCGGTGAGCGGGAAACAGGAGCGGGCGCACGCACCTCCGCACTGGTGAGAGACGTCTTCCAAAATGGCCGCCCCCCGGATACGCATCACAGCTGTGCCCCGGAAGGAGCGGCGCCATCTTGGAGGTGGCGCGGAACCAGCTCCCACCGGCGCGACCAGATGACGTCACCAGCAAGACCAAGGACAGCCGTAAGCCCATCAAGGCGTCCAGAATGCGCCGGATGACCCGCGCAGGCCTGGATTAGTCACCTCACCGGCCCGACGCGGGCTTTTTGAATTTTGCGTCTGGGAAGAATAGAAAGACATACGGGAAGGGAATTAGTATAGCGCCGTAGCGGCAGAACCATTAAGCGAGTAAGGGCAGGGTGAGTGATAGAGAGGGAGTTAGTAAGAGGATAAAAGCAAGTAGATGAGAGGAAATAAGCCGAAGTGGAGACATTTAAGGAGACAATACTATAAGAAGGAGTAAGGAAGTAGACTTGAATTTAAAGTGGGGTAGGGATGCAGCAAGTAGTAAGGAAGTGGTAGAGGGGAGAGCAAGGAGGAGAGGAAGTAGGGAGCTAGAAAGAAAGAAGAATAAATGTGGAGAAGTGAGGAAATCAGAAAGCTATAGAAATGTGCAAGTTAGATAGTGGGAGTGGTGACTGGAAGTGGAGTGAAGGGGGACGTGAAGTAGGACTTGGTAGGTTAGGTATCAAAGGAGGTAGAGAAGTGTTAGTAGGTTGGTGAAGACACGTTGAGTGGGAAAGGAGAAGGGAAGTAAGGAGCAGGGCGACACAAGGTTTAGATAGACAGATGCGATCGCTGGGGAAGGTTGAAATCAAAAAAATGTTTTAAAGCACTTTACTACATTTGTGAAGTAAGGCTTTAACCGATAATAAACAATACAGACCGGCGCCAATTAGTCCAAGGTGATACTAATGTCCAGCACTGAAAGAGTCTCAGAATAGTAGATAGCTGCAGTAGTATCTTCACAGCTTGTCTTCAATGATTGGACTCCATATGTATGTGCATGGGAGAAAAAATAGACAAAGAAAACATATCATAGTGCAGTATGCAAACAACCAAACATGCAGGACAAACAGAACAAGACAAACACTACATAAAACAGGCAAGGCTGACTAATCCTACAATAAAGTATTTATTAACACAATTAAAATGAAAATGATGAGGTAGCACACGTGGGATCCGGTGGGTAAAAACCGGAATCCTACTTACAGTACTGCCACAGGACATAAGCAGGGGTGTAAGGATAGATGGTAACCGGCAGCAGCTCCGTTTTTTCAGTCCTCAGACCTCCAGGGATCTCTCTCTCTCCGTGACCAGAAGCACGTCACACCACGCGGCTTGACGGATCTCGTGGAGCTTCTGGTGCTGTCTGTCAAGCTCAATCCGGAAATCCGCTGCTAGGAGGCGGGTGCAATCGCCGAATTTCCTTTCACTTGGCTGCAAGGCTCCCGCAGTCACTACCAGTCCTCTGCCACACTCAAAATGCAAATCTGCCCAACGCGTTTCGTGCGCATGCGCACTTCTTCAGGGGATGAGCCTGTTTTATGTAGTGTTTGTCTTGTCCTGTTTGTCCTGCATGTTTGGTTGTTTGCATACTGCACTATGATATGTTTTCTTTGTCTATTTTTTCTCCCATGCACATACATATGGAGTCCAATCATTGAAGACAAGCTGTGAAGATACTACTGCAGCTATCTACTATTCTGAGACTCTTTCAGTGCTGGACATTAGTATCACCTTGGACTAATTGGCGCCGGTCTGTATTGTTTATTATCGGTTAAAGCCTTACTTCACAAATGTAGTAAAGTGCTTTAAAACATTTTTTTGATTTCAACCTTCCCCAGCGATCGCATCTGTCTATCTAAACCTTGTGTCGCCCTGCTCCTTACTTCCCTTCTCCTTTCCCACTCAACCTGTCTTCACCAACCTACTAACACTTCTCTACCTCCTTTGATACCTAACCTACCAAGTCCTACTTCACGTCCCCCTTCACTCCACTTCCAGTCACCACTCCCACTATCTAACTTGCACATTTCTATAGCTTTCTGATTTCCTCACTTCTCCACATTTATTCTTCTTTCTTTCTAGCTCCCTACTTCCTCTCCTCCTTGCTCTCCCCTCTACCACTTCCTTACTACTTGCTGCATCCCTACCCCACTTTAAATTCAAGTCTACTTCCTTACTCCTTCTTATAGTATTGTCTCCTTAAATGTCTCCACTTCGGCTTATTTCCTCTCATCTACTTGCTTTTATCCTCTTACTAACTCCCTCTCTATCACTCACCCTGCCCTTACTCGCTTAATGGTTCTGCCGCTACGGCTGCCAGGTGATACCAACTCCAAGACAGGTTGGAAAAACAAGACAAATAATAAACAATACAGACCGGCGCCAATTAGTCCAAGGTGATACTAATGTCCAGCACTGAAAGAGTCTCAGAATAGTAGATAGCTGCAGTAGTATCTTCACAGCTTGTCTTCAATGATTGGACTCCATATGTATGTGCATGGGAGAAAAAATAGACAAAGAAAACATATCATAGTGCAGTATGCAAACAACCAAACATGCAGGACAAACAGGACAAGACAAACACTACATAAAACAGGCTCATCCCCTGAAGAAGTGCGCATGCGCACGAAACGCGTTGGGCAGATTTGCATTTTGAGTGTGGCAGAGGACTGGTAGTGACTGCGGGAGCCTTGCAGCCAAGTGAAAGGAAATTCGGCGATTGCACCCGCCTCCTAGCAGCGGATTTCCGGATTGAGCTTGACAGACAGCACCAGGAGCTCCACGAGATCCGTCAAGCCGCGTGGTGTGACGTGCTTCTGGTCACGGAGAGAGAGAGATCCCTGGAGGTCTGAGGACTGAAAAAACGGAGCTGCTGCCGGTTACCATCTATCCTTACACCCCTGCTTATGTCCTGTGGCAGTACTGTAAGTAGGATTCCGGTTTTTACCCACCGGATCCCACGTGTGCTACCTCATCATTTTCATTTTAATTGTGTTAATAAATACTTTATTGTAGGATTAGTCAGCCTTGCCTGTTTTATGTAGTGTTTGTCTTGTCCTGTTTGTCCTGCATGTTTGGTTGTTTGCATACTGCACTATGATATGTTTTCTTTGTCTATTTTTTCTCCCATGCACATACATATGGAGTCCAATCATTGAAGACAAGCTGTGAAGATACTACTGCAGCTATCTACTATTCTGAGACTCTTTCAGTGCTGGACATTAGTATCACCTTGGACTAATTGGCGCCGGTCTGTATTGTTTATTATTTGTCTTGTTTTTCCAACCTGTCTTGGAGTTGGTATCACCTGGCAGCCTAAGTTTATTATTATATATTTATATTTTATTGTGTGCACTATCACATTATAACATTATTGTCACTGCACAAGATTTTTTAGCGCTATATACACCCATTTTTTTCTTGTTAAGGCTTTAACCGAACATGAAAATCAGTATTCTGAAGGAGCAAGTCACACGCTTTTTATAAAAAAAAAAAATTTAAAACAGGATTGAAGCAGAGGGTCTCCCCAAGCTGAACCGCATTCATTTCAACTCTGGGACCCCCCCATTTCCCATAATACTTCCCTCCAAAGGGGGTGCCAGGCTATACGATAAAGGGGGTAACCAGGCTATACAATAAAGGTTACCACTGGAACGGTGAGCCCCTGGCAGCTACCTGGCACCATAAGCCAGGGGCCAGGCATTATAACATGTGAACGTTAAAGTGTCCCAGCATATAATGTCAGAATGAAGAATGTGCTTGTGATAAAATAACTCACAGTTAGAGTTGGTAATGTCCTTTTGGCTGTCCAGGTTTCTTCTTTCACAGTAGGGGGGTGTGCTTCCGTTTTTTCTGGATGACTTGACACGAAGCAAAAGGAAAAAGCAGGCACTAATACTCAGGAAAGTAAAAAAAGGTTGAATGAAATCCAGGAGAGCGTGTGCCCATAAAAAAAGACTATTTTAATGGAAACCACAAAAAAATACAGCTACATTACGGGGTATACAGACCCCCACCAACGCGTTTCGAGCCGCGTTGGTGGGGGTCTGTGTATTCAAATACTTTCTAGGCAAGCTACCCACCTATCTGAACAAGCTCCTCACCCCTACCACGTCAGCACTTATCATCTGAGATCAGACTCCAACAGACTGCTCATGGTCCTAAGGTTCAACAAAGTATCCGAATAAAATTCTTGGATCTGTTCGAAAATTTGCGCACTTGGTCACCCATTCTTAGCGTGCGCTCATAGGAAAACTTTTATTTGTTTTGGTGGCGCACAACGTTCTGCGCTCCGCCGCTTCGGGTATAATCACGGCCTTACCGTGCACCCCAAAACTGGAACAACCTACCAGAGACTCTTGCAGATGCCACCAGTCTAAGTTCTTTCAAAACTAAGGCTGTCTCACATTTTAATCTGGTCTGTAACGGTTACATGCGCCTATAATATATATTATCTCTAACTGTGCATGCAATGTCTTGTATATAATGTATACCATGTTCACTTAATGTAACTATGGATTTGTAACCATGTATCTGGCATCACAACTCTGTGCCCAGGACATACATTGAGAGTTACCTCATTTTCAAGTATTGCTTCCTTCCTGGTAAAACATTTGATAAATAAATAAAATATCCGAGGCCTAAGGAGCGAACACATGATTAGGAAATGCAGGAGGGGGGTGCAGGACCCTCCAGGACTGAATGGGTGAAAATCCCTCAGCTGCCCCAGGGACATCAACTTTAGGATTTCCTGTACAAGTGTACAGGCATACCCCGGTTTAAGGACACTCGCGAGTAAGGACATATCACCCAATAGGCAAACGGCAGCTCGCGCATGCGCCTGTCAGCACGTCCTGAACAGCAATACCGGCTCCCTACCTGTACCGAAGCTGTGCGCAAGCGGGGAGACTGTAGAGACTGTTACACATGTGTTATTTACATCAGTTATGCGCGTATATGAGGATTGCAGTACAGTACATGCATCGATAAGTGGGGAAAAGGGAGTGCTTCACTTTAAGTACATTTTCACTTTACATACATGCTCCGGTCCCATTGTGTACGTGAATGCGGGGTATGCCTGTACCACCTGATAAGATTACACAAATAATGCAATAAATTGCACCCATTTAAGAAATATAGCGCTGTGCCATTTGTTTAAATAGAGCTGCGTTAACGTTCTGCCACTGTTAACCTGCGTTAATAGATGCGACCAAATCTGTACATCATTTTCTTTTACACTACATTAAGGTGAGACTATAATTACACGTTTATAATGTGAGGTCTATGAGCTGAAAGCGCAGCTTAGTGCAGGGGTGAGCAAACCTTTTATGCCGAGCCCCCCTTTTCATCCATAAAATTTCTCGGGCCCCCCCTGGCTGACGTAATCAAAATCACATGAAAAAAAAAAAAAACCTTTATTAAACGGTATACAATATAAATCCAAATATGTCTATAAATACTTACATATTTCAACAGCTCGCGCTTGCAAAATTAGGCTGCGTCCACGCTGCCGCTGAGAGCGGTGACATCACCAACTCTCCAAGCATGAGCGCAGGGTGTCTTGCATCATTTTGCAAGCGTGGATCGGGGCTATTTGTGTGTGTTTGTGTGTGTGTGTGTGTGTGTGTGTGTGTCTGTGTGTGGCTGTATGTGTGCATTGACTTCTGCTGAGCGCACTTCAAAGTCAATTTTGTTTGTCTCCCCAAGTGCTGAGCTTGGGAGAGCGTACGTGCACAAAGGCAATACTTTTGGGGGGCATTCATCCACCTCTTTGCTACCTCCCTTCCCTCTCCCCCCCTTTTTGTTTCTACCTTCCCCTCCCTGCTCTTCGGCTTGCTATCCCCATTGTCATCCACACTCCTACCTACATTATTATTATTTATTATTTTTCCGTTTTCAATGTTTTCACTTTTTTTTTATTATTTCTGTACATTCATAGTGTGATTGATACAGTGGCAGCCGACCCTTTCCCTCGCAGAGGATCGCAGCGAAGCAGGTTGCCAGCGGAGGAGAGCAGGAACACAGCGCTATTGCAGGGCAGACACCGGGAGGGGCGTTTGACTTCACCGTGCTCGGGCGTGCTCCTCCCCGTACCCCCGAAGCCCCTGCGCGTGTGCGCACACACCATCACGAGGCCGCCACCTGCACTATCTTGTTCAGCCACCCGCACACATCTTCGGCTGCCCGCCCGTGCACATCTTATTGGCCGCCCATCGCGTACAGCTTTTTCGTCCTCCCGCGCAAAGCGTCTGCCGGCCCGCGCACCCAGATTTCGCCGCACGTCGCCTGCGCCCCCCTAAATCTTGCGCCTTATTGCCCCCCACCAGTTTGCGCACCACTGCAATACAACACACACTCTCTCTCTCAATCACCACATACACACCACATACACACACACACAATCCCCCCCCCCCCACACACACACACACACACACACACTCCCCCCCCCCCCACACACACACACACAATCCCCACACACAATCCCCACACACACACACACACACACTCAATCCCCCCACACACACACAATCCCCCCACACACAAACACACCCCCCCCCACACACAAACACACTCAATCCCCCCCCATACACAATCCCCCCCGCACACACTCAATCCCCCCCACACACACACACTCAATCCCCCCCACACAAACATACACTCAATCCCCCCCCATACACACAATCCCCCCCCACACACACACACTCTCAATTCCCCCCCCCACACACACACACTCAATCCCCCCACGCACACACTCAATCCCCCAATCACACTCAATCCCCCCCACACACATACACACTCAATCCCCCCCCACACACACACTCAATCCCCGCCCCCACACTCAATCCCCCCCCCACACACTCAATCCCCCCCACACACACTCAACCCCCCCACACACACACACACTCAATCCCCCCCCCACACACACACTCAATCCCCCCCCCCACACACACACACACTCAATCCCCCCACACACACACAATCCCCCCCCACACACACTCAACCCCCCCCCACACACACACACTCAACCCCCCCCCCACACACACACACTCAACCCCCCCCCACACACACACTCAACCCCCCCCACACACACACTCAACCCCCCCCCCACACACACACTCAACCCCCCCCACACACACTCAATCCCCCCCACACACACTCAATCCCCCACCCACACACACACAATCCCCCCCCCACACACACACAAAATCCCCCCCACACACTCAATCTCCCCCCCCAACACACACAATCCCCCCCACACACAAACACACACCCCCCCACACACAAACACACACACCCCCACACACAAACACACTCAATCCCCCCCCACACACACACTCACTCAATCCCCCCCCCCCCCCATACCTTGTGACCTTGAGCAAGTCACGTTATCTCCCTGTGCTGCAGGCACCAAATAATAGATGTATGTGTAGGGATGTGGTAGGAGCCTCATATGTGTGTTCAGTTGGTGTTTTGACTGTTCAGGAGAGTCATGTGGAGGTTCTGCGCTGATGCAATAGCTGTGAGTCTGTGCAGATCAAGGCAGAGAAGCTCCGTTGAGGAACTACAACTCCCATGAGCTCCTGGGCAGTCACCTGACTTGAGGAGCCAATCGGAAGGCTAGAATTACGGGAGGAGGAAAAGGAAGCGTGGGGGAGAGGCCACGCTAGTCAGAGGGGATCTGGAAGGTAACGGAGGAGGGTGTATGCGTGCAGGGGGTCCGTGACCCGCCTGCATAGGCTAGCTTTACCCCGCAGGCCCTTAGGAGAAACCCCTGAGCCACAGTGTGCTGCTGTGCTGCAGGGACGGCCATAGTGCTAGCGATCAGTCACCTTACTGTGTACACAGTTAGGGACAAGCGTGCGGAGCAGGTTTGCTGGTGAGCTGCTTGGGACCAGACAGCTGCACTGCGGACATCCCAGACAAGCAAGGATTCGGCTGATCCTTTTCCAAGTATTACCGGTCACCGCCGTGACCGGAAGGTAGTAGATACGTCAAGTGCACCAACACCGGTCAACAGGCGCTGATCCCGCCTTAGGCATAACTATAGGGAGACACTAGCGAGTACACACCGCTATCGTACTATTACACGGACACGGTGTGTGGGGCACGCGGTGACGGGATAGAGACACTCATAAGAGCGTGGCTGAGCCACTATTGTACAGGACAATATTCCCTAGGGGTGTGGCCGAGCCACTGATGTTAGAAGGACATTATCCGTTAGCGGTGTTAGGGTATGATAGAGTATAAGTATAGTGTTATAAGATAAGTGTATGCATATTGGGTTATTGCCACGGTTCATATAGAGTATAAGTTTATTATTGCACATAGTAAAGTTGGTTGCACGCATTGTATCGGTGTGTTTCTTGCCCAGGGGAATCTTACATGACGGTGATCCTGGGTAAGTGGAGGCGCTGCGCTAATAAGTGTTACCCCAGGCTCCCAGCTAGCGGAGGCTCAGATCTCCTGGAGCCGCAGGTGCGCGCAGTTACCCGTAGTCGCTTAGAGTGTCAGAAAAAGGGCTACAAATGTCTTTTTTTATATAGCGCCATTAAATGTACATAGCGCTTCCCAGCAGTAATACATGTGACAATCATATAAATTACAAATAACAGGTCATGGGAATAAGTGCTTCAGACATAGATTGTAAGCTCTATGGGGTAGCGGCTCGCGCCTGCAAACATTCTATGTACAGCACTGCATACACTGGCGGTGGAAACATTACTACTGTTTTATATCAGACCTGACTGCTGATATAAACAGGACTTTAAAATCAGTTGCGATTCATAGAAAACCAGTGTGATCTGCCTGGCTTCTATCTAGGTGACGCTAGAGGGTGAGAGGGTGAGAGGCTGGTGTTGCTGTTTAGGGGGCGGGAGAAGAAATCATGGCGCCCTCCTCCCGTGTGAGGCAGGACAGTGATAGCCACGCGCGGACCCCCCGGTTACCTGGCTGCAGGCAGGGCTTGCGGACCCCCCGGTTACCTGGCTGCAGGCAGGGCTTGCGGACCCCCCGGTTACCTGGCTGCTGGCAGGGCTTGCGGACCCCCCCGGTTACCTGGCTGCAGGCAGGGCTTGCGGACCCCCCAAATACGTGGCTGAAGGCAGGGCTTGCGGACCCCCCGGTTACCTGGCTGCAGGCAGGTCTTGCGGACCCCCCGATTACGTGGCTGCAGGCAGGGCTTGCTGACCCCCCGGTTACCTGGCTGCAGGCAGGGCTTGCGGACCCCCCAGTTACGTGGCTGCAGGCAGGGCTTGCGGACCCCCCGGTTACCTGGCTGCAGGCAGGGCTTGCGGACCCCCCGGTTACCTGGCTGCAGGCAGGGCTTGCGGACCCCCGGTTACCTGGCTGCAGGCAGGGCTTGCGGACCCCCCCCGGTTACCTGGCTGCAGGCAGGGCTTGCTGACCCCCCCGGTTACCTGGCTGCAGGCAGGGCTTGCTGACCCCCCGGTTACCTGGCTGCAGGCAGGGCTTGCGGACCCCCCGGTTACCGGGCTGCAGGCAGGGCTTGCGGACCCCTTGGTTACCGGGCTGCAGGCAGAGCTTGCGGACCCCCCCCGGTTACCTGGCTGCAGGCAGGGCTTGCGGACCCCCCGGTTACCTGGCTGCAGGCAGGGCTTGCGGACCCCCCCGGTTACCTGGCTGCAGGCAGGGCGTGCAGACCCCCCGGTTACCTGGCTGCAGGCAGGGCTTGCCCTTGGGCACCCGGTCGGCCCCGCACACGGTGAAGGTGTGAGTGTCGTCGCTCAGCCGCACGGTGACAACCGCGCTCGGGCCGTACGTGCAGCACCCGGCCCTGCATCCACACCAGGCCCAACCTCCAGCCCGTCGGCTCCTTTCTCCAGCCAGAAGGAACCGGGCCGCCGCCGCACGCATTCCCTCAGCCGCCCCGCTAACATCTTCACCGGCGGGGAGGTAACCTGGAAGCCGGGCCGCGCTGCAGGCCGATCTCCGGCGGCCGCCATGGTCGCCATGGAGACAGCAAAACTGGCGCGCCTTTTCTGACATTGACAGGGGACCAATCGCGGCTCCTGTACGAGAGCAGCAACCAATCATAGGAGAGGGGGGCTGGGCTGGTGACCCTGCATTAACCCCTTCCAGGCTGTTAGTGTGACAACCCTCTATAAAGACGTGTCTCTGTGTAATAAACCAATGTCAGAACAATACATGGCGCGCCTGTGTTTGTGTTTATTAAGCAGCAGTGTCACATATTCCAACATCTTTTTATAAATGTCAGGGGTCAAGTCTGCACTATGTCTGACCCCCATACAGGGGAAAGTGGTTCTTGGGTGAGCCATACTCCAGCTAACAGTAAACAATAATAATAATGACAACAACAAATATAATAAAGTTAATCTTATACTATATTAGTGAAAGCACTGTATGTTTGCCTGCCTGGATGTCCGGTGTCCCTAGGGGAAATCTCATTGGTCCCTTGGGTCGCCCGCCCCCGCACACCTCTCATTGGCCTGAGGCGGAGTGACGGCCCACACACACACACACACACAACACAGCAGCTCTATACACACACACACACACACACACACAACACAGCAGCTCTATACACACACACACACACACACAACACAGCAGCTCTATACACACACACACACACACACAACACAGCAGCTCTATACACACACACACACACACACACACAACACAGCAGCTCTATACACACACACACACACACAACACAGCAGCTCTATACACACACACACACACAACACAGCAGCTCTATACACACACACACACACAACACAGCAGCTCTATACACACACACACACACACACACAACACAGCAGCTCTATACACACACACACACACAACACAGCAGCTCTATACACACACACACACACAACACAGCAGCTCTATACACACACACACAACACAGCAGCTCTATACACACACACACACACACAACACAGCAGCTCTATACACACACACACACACACACACACAACACAGCAGCTCTATACACACACACACACAACACAGCAGCTCTATACACACACACACACACACAACACAGCAGCTCTATACACACACACACACACCCTCTGTCCGCCCCCCTCCCCCCCCCCCTCACGTGCGCCATCCTGCACTGGCTCCGGACGGGAAGCGCGGCCCTCCTACCCCAGCCGCTCCCTTACCTCCCCGGCGCTACCACCCGCTCAGGTAAGTCACTGTGCGTCCCGCCTCAGCCTCAGGCCCACTGCGCGTCCCGCCTCAGCCTCAGGCCCACTGCGCGTCCCGCCTCAGCCTCAGGCCCACTGCGCGTCCCGCCTCAGCCTCAGGCCCACTGCGCGTCCCGCCTCAGCCTCAGGCCCACTGCGCGTCCCGCCTCAGCCTCAGGCCCACACAGGGCGCTTCCTACCGCCGCTCAGCCAGACGCCACATCGAGCGGGCGCCGGGGGGGGGGGGGGGAGCGTGAGTCTTAGGCCCACACAGGGCGCTTCCTGCAGCCGCCTGCACGCCTCACTCAGCAGGACGGCACATCGGGGGACCAAGCGGCCGCCGGGGGGGGGAGCGCGAGTCACAGGGAACGGGGGGGGGGGGAGTCACGGGGAACGGGGGGGGGGGGAAATGCCCATACATAAATTATGACAATACATATGCCCACCGCTCTCCACCCCCCCCCACTCCCCTTTCCCCCCCTCCACTCCCCTTCCCCCCCCCCCCCGCTCCCCTTTCTCCCCCCCGCTCCCCTTTCTCCCCCCCCCCGCTCCCCTTTCTCCCCCCCCGCTCCCCTTTCTCCCCCCCCGCTCCCCTTTCTCCCCCCCCGCTCCCCTTTCTCCCCCCCGCTCCCCTTTCTCCCCCCCCCCCCCGCTCCCCTTTCTCCCCCCCCCGCTCCCCTTTCTCCCCCCCCCCCCCGCTCCCCTTTCTCCCCCCCCCCGCTCCCCTTTCTCCCCCCCCCGCTCCCCTTTCTCCCCCCCCGCTCCCCTTTCTCCCCCCCCCGCTCCCCTTTCTCCCCCCCCCGCTCCCCTTTCTCCCCCCCCCCGCTCCCCTTTCTCCCCCCCCCCCGCTCCCCTTTCTCCCCCCCCCCCGCTCCCCTTTCTCCCCCCCCCCCGCTCCCCTTTCTCCCCCCCCCCCGCTCCCCTTTCTCCCCCCCCCCCGCTCCCCTTTCTCCCCCCCCCCCGCTCCCCTTTCTCCCCCCCCCGCTCCCCTTTCTCCCCCCCGCTCCCCTTTCTCCCCCCCCACTCCCCTTTCTCCCCCCCCCCGCTCCCCTTTCTCCCCCCCCCCGCTCCCCTTTCCCCCCCCCCCGCTCCCCTTTCTCCCCCCCCCCGCTCCCCTTTCTCCCCCCCCGCTCCCCTTTCTCCCCCCCCGCTCCCCTTTCTCCCCCCCCGCTCCCCTTTCTCCCCCCCGCTCCCCTTTCTCCCCCCCCGCTCCCCTTTCTCCCCCCCCGCTCCCCTTTCTCCCCCCCCGCTCCCCTTTCTCCCCCCCGCTCCCCTTTCTCCCCCCCCCCCGCTCCCCTTTCTCCCCCCCCCCGCTCCCCTTTCTCCCCCCCCCCCCGCTCCCCTTTCTCCCCCCCCCCCGAAACCTTTACAACAAATACTCACCTATTGTTCCACGAGTTATAAATAATACTACCTATTACGCATTTACATCCCGGGCAACGCCGGGTCTCTCAGCTAGTAAATAATAATAATGAAAGATGAATAAATAAATCCTAATGAAAAAGAAATAAGTAGCACCAAACATAATGACAATATTTGTTTGATGTTAACATTTAATAATATGTAACGTATAAAGCACCAAACCCCTACTCTCTCCACCAGAAGTACAAGGCTAATTTCATTTAAAATAGATTTGAAGCAAAAGGTGACACTGTGCTCATTTGCATGTCATTTCCCAGAGTCCCTGGCTGCAGTGGAAGCTGTATGGGATAATGGTGAAAAGCAGGGTTGCAGACCTGTCTGAGACATGTGAATGTGCTCACAAGGGAGATTGTTATTTCTCTTTAGTTCATAGTCATTTTTAGAGCAAAGATCAGCAACATTTTGCCTAAGACGACATTGTTTAGGATATTTACTAAATTGTACTAGGCCAGCAAGGCACTTTACAATGCTGTACAGTAACTAAGGCCCGGGCCATAGAGGGGTGGGGAGAGCGGATGCGCGCTAACGCTGAGGCTCGCCTGCTTAAGTCAGCCCGATTCCACGGAGCCAGCGTGCGCGAAGGGAGCCGGGGGGAGGTGGTTGGAGGCGGGGCAGTGACGTCGCTGGGCCAATCGCCCGCGATGCACTGACGTCAATGTCACGGCGCCGTGACGTTGACGCTGCTTGGATGTTTTCAGCCGACAGCGCGCTGAAAAACAGCTTGGCGCTCGGCTGAAAACTCCAAAGCCTGAGCACGCCCGCGGACGCTCGCATGAGCCCCCTCTCAAGGCATCCTCATTGAGGATGCAGGGGCTCAGCGCGGAGCGTCCGCACGCCTCAGCGCTGCTTGTCCTTCTATGGACGCAGCCTTAGACTCCTTACAGACTATTCACTTGAGTGGACCATAAAGTGTCTTATAGAGGGAACTCTAAGGTGTCTTAAGATGCATTAAGATATATTATGTATGGAAATCTTTATTTATATGGCGCTTTATAAGAGAGGCAATACAGTACAGGGAATTATAGTACAAAAAGTGCAACAAACAAAATCAGACAATAGGAAAGGAAATCCCTGGCCTGCAGAGCTTACAGTCTTAATGCTAGATCCATGGAACTCTGTTGTGTTTACGCTAATAACGGGACATTCCTGAAATTGGTACCTGACCCTGTGTGGAAGGCAGAGACACAGGGGCAGTGCCTGCCAATATCATAAAGAGCAGTGCACTTCCTATTTAGTAGAAGTGTGTGTCAGAGTTAAGAGTTCAGTCCAGAGTTAGAGTCTGCTGAGTCTGTCACCTGGCTGGCCCAGGGTGACAGAGAGAGCCTATATCAATTGGCCGTTGGAGAAGGGGAGCCATCAGCCTCTGAGTAGAGCTGATGCAACCTTACTTAGGGAGGTGGACCAATTCCTCTCACCCTGTTTAGGGGGCGAGGGAAGAGCTAGCCCCACCCTGGGTGCCCTTGACCTGGGGTGGTGGCAGGGACACAGAGACCATCCTGAGGGAGAGCAGTCCTGTGTGGAGGAAGACACCCTGTACCTGATTGACAGTCTTGTTGCTGCTATTCTGCTGCTGTGAATAAAGAGCTGCGGCTGCTTTTAAAGATATACAGTGTGAGACTGGAATCTCTCATCCCCGGGGGGGGGGGGGGACGACTCTCTGGAAGGATTCCACCCGTATTCCTGGGGCTCAGAGATGGAGGTGCTGCACCATTAAATGAGACGAAGGCATTCACCCCAGAAACCTGATCCTATCATCCCCCATACCATCGCGGGAGACTCAGGCCCCCCTGTTGCCAGCAGGTATGCACCACACTCAGACACGTAGCCAGGCCCTAGTACAGAGGAGGGGGCCCGATCTGCGATTGGCCCAGGGAAGGGGGGCTACATTGGGAATGGCTGTTACTTTTCTTCATATTAATGGGTATCCTCAAAGCTAATGATATGCCAAAATGACGTCCATTAGCAAAACTACAATTGTTTCTTCACTTTTTCTGCTTGATGAATAGGGTGACCAGATTTCGAAAATGAAAAACCGGGACACCTTAAAAAATAATTTATTAAACAAATTACATCACGTGACACCTCCTGTTGCCATGACAATAAGACACTCTGATGCCCCTGCAGTGTTAGTGTGTATAGAGGTGGGGGCTTTGCTTGGGCCCTTCAACTCTTACAGCCAGGGCATTATTGGCCAGGAATGCCCAGTTCGGAGGGGATTACTACTTCAAAATGTATTTGATTCGTAACAACATCAAAAAACTGTAATACCAATAACTAACAACCACAGACAATGGTAATCTAAACCATCAAATAAAATGTCTACGGCCCTTGTTCAAGCATGTTTGCGGTACTTACCAGATAAATCAGTGCCTGCAATCCACGACTGTATCCGCCTCTCCGAGCGTCTGAAAGCAATCCAGCGTTCCTGGTGTGTGGCTGAAGAGGTGAGGGACTCCCTCCTCTCAAACGGAAAAGAAGAGCAAAAAATAGAGTTGGAACATACCTATCATACAGGGATGAGAGAGAGAGACAGAGAATGAGAGAGAGAGACAGAGAATGAGAGAGAGAGACAGAGAATGAGAGAGAGACAGAGAATGAGAGAGAGACAGAGAATGAGAGAGAGACAGAGAATGAGAGAGAGACAGAGAAGGAGAGAGAGACAGAGAATGAGAGAGAGACAAAAGTAATGTACTGTATAACCATTATACCGTACCCCCTAGTATTCGTGTAATCATTGTCCCACACCCCCTATTACTCACACTTTGGCAATACTGAAATGTTCTTTTGTCATGCCAACAAAGCTGATTTTGATTTGAGAGACACAGAGACACAGAGAGAGACAGAGACACAGTGGCCTATTCAGTAAGCGTCGATAAGGCTGCGTCTATAGCAGGCCTGCACAACATAACGGCCGCGGGCCGCATGCGGCCCGCCCGGCCTCTCTGTGCGGCCCGCCCGGCCTCTCTGTGCGGCCCGCCCGGCCTCTCTGTGCGGCCCGCCCGGCCTCTCTGTGCGGCCCGCCCGGCCTCTCTGTGCGGCCCGCCCCGCCTCTCTGTGCGGCCCGCCCGGCCTCTCTGTGCGGCCCGCCCCGCCTCTCTGTGCGGCCCGCCCGGCCTCTCTGTGCGGCCCGCCCCGCCTCTCTGTGCGGCCCGCCCGGCCTCTCTGTGCGGCCCGCCCCGCCTCTCTGTGCGGCCCGCCCGGCCTCTCTGTGCGGCCCGCCCGGCCTCTCTGTGCGGCCCGCCCGGCCTCTCTGTGCGGCCCGCCCCGCCTCTCTGTGCGGCCCACCCCGCCTCTCTGTGCGGCCCCCTCTGTACGGCCCGCCCGGCCTCTCTGTGCGGCCCGCCTGGCCTCTCTGTGCGGCCCGCAATGAGATTTAAAAAAAAAAAAACTTGGACTTCCGGTGACGTCACAGCCGATGGTCTGCTAGTGAGAGAGCTCCCGGCACCCTCACCAATCTATACACTAGAATAAGCTCATTCTACATCCCAAACCCCCCGAAAATTGACCCCACACCAGGAATAAGCACCGGAGAGATGGCAGGGAAACCGCAGAGAAAAAACCAATGCCCCGTCACCAAGTTCTTTCCTCCGGCGCAACGCCAGGTTGAGATCAGCCCCGAGGAGCAAGATGGCGCCGGAGAAGACCCAGAGCACGAGGCGCGCAGCGGCCGACACAGCCCGACTGACTCGGACCCCCCCGTCCTAAATAAAGACTTTTTTGATGCTCTAATCACCAAAATGAGGAGGGGAGTACAGGAGGACACGGAAAAGGCCCTCCAAACCATCCGGGCAGAGGTGGAAGCGCTGACGGAGCGGACGGAAGATCTGGAGGTGAAGATGGAGGGAATCTCAAACGAACAGGCTGAGACCCACGAGGAAGCACTGAGATGCGGAGAGGCGATCCGACACATACAAGACAAACTAGAAGACATGGAGAACAGAGAGCGGAGGCAGAACATCCGCCTCAAAAATATTCCTGAATCCATCACCCATGAAGAACTCCAACCATACCTCCGCAGACTCTTCCTGCAGCTCGTCCCTGATCTCTCAGAACATGACCTACATACAGATCGCGCCCACAGAGCCCTGGCCCAGAAATCAGCGGACCCAAACCGTCACAGAGATGTGGTGCTGAGAATGCACGCATACTCTGCTAAAGACCGCATCATGTCAGCGGCTAGAGAAGTGAGGACTGTGACTATGGATGGAGTGCAAATTCAACTCTATAACGATCTCTCCCAACTGACAATAAATAAAAGAAACGCATTGCGCCCACTCACCTCCTACCTCAGGGACCAGGGGGTAAAGTACCGCTGGGGATTCCCCTTCAAACTAGTGGTTCTGCGCAATGGCCGCCACCACACAGTAACAACCCCTGAAGACGCCAAGAACTTCCTGAAAGCGTTAGGAATCCCTCTCCCACCGCAGAAGAGCAACCGCCCCAGCACTGAAGAGACGCTGGAGACGACCCTCCAAGAAGCCCCCCGCACATCGGAAAGATTGGCGAGCCAACGCCTCCGGTGAACCCCGATGAGCCAGCCAGCTGTGAGGCCCAAGGAAACCACACGCGGCCCCTGCAGTCATCCCACGCAGTTCCAGAGGCCCTAAAAGACCACAGTATACACCCAGCATAAGAATCCGTAATAAACAAAATATTCCCCTGGACCCGAGTCCCCCTAGACTACACCCCACGAAATTACCTTCCCCTTCCCTCCCCCCCCAATTCCCCACCCCCCCCCCTCCTATTCCCCCCCCCAACCCTACCCCCCCCTCCCCTTGCCAGTACCTCCCCATATTCCTCCCACCCTATCCCCCCCTAACCCTCCCCTCCTCCCCCCCCCCACACACGTTAAATGCCCACTTACCTTCACCGCCCCCACCTGAGACCGAGGGGAACCAGGACCCCGCTCGGGGTGTCTCGGACAGCAACGAGAGGTATCGGCAACCAAGCTGCTCCTCTTCGGGCAAGGCCCTATCGAGTCACTCACGTGCTCCGGAGCTGCACCATCAGAGACACAGACACCAAAGCCGCGGACCTGCTGCTGCTCTCCCCCATAAGCATGCCCGGTTGGCGCTCCCGATGGACAAGAGATGCCCAAGATCCCCAACCTAAGGAGCCCACACACCAGGACATCAGGCCCAGAGACCCCACATACGGACTCAGCACCCCGCGATCCGCCCCCGGGAGCAACCTCCACCCCCCCCTCCCTTCCCGCAAGTGGCAGGTTGTATGAACAAAAATCCTCCCCCCCCCCCCTCTTCCCTCTCCCACCCCTATGGCAAAGATGCTGTACCCCGATATCCCCCAAAGAAAGCCCCACTTCTCCAGCCTACCGCGCTCCCCCCGAACTACCCCCCCACCCCTCCCCCCTCGCTGTCAATCCGAAAATTACATATGTCCAAGGCCTTGAATCAACTGAGCACCCCTACCGGGGCTCACCCCCAGAATCATAGGGCCCCCCAATTGAACCCGCAAGTGTATGCCCCCCCCCCCTGAATCCCCCTGCCCCCCCCTCAATCCCCACCCCTCTCCACCCCATACATTCCCCCCCCCGCCACCTCCCCCTACCCCTCCCCCCCCCCCCGGATCTGAGCCGGTGTGGCACTGGATACTTCAACCCACTTCACAACAGCTGACACACTATAAAAACCTCAGCTATTCACCTCCAAACACCCCCCCAGACCAAAACTAAGCCCCCTCCAGAGGCAAGTCCCAAACACTCGAATAAGCCAGATGTCCCCCCTCCTCCCCCCCCCCCCCATTTTTTCTCTTCCTACCCTCCCCCCCACTAGTCAAAGTAAACACCAAGTTATACTGCCCCCCAAAAGATCTCCCCACCCCCCTCCCTGCCGCGGACAGCTTCCCCCCCCCCTCCCTGACCTGCCCCCCCCCCCCCCCCACAAGATCAGAGATCCGGACTATGTTTACCCAATATGTATAGATATATGCCAATGTATAAATAACTATTGATGTTCTAATTTAAAATGGAGCTATATAAGGGATCTCTCACTCTAAGAACGTGATTCCGTCTGAATGCAATGTATAAATTCCTTACTGAACTCTGGTATACCATGTGCTCCCCCTCCCCCCCCTCCCCTACCCCAGTATGCCCCCCTCCCCCCCCCCCCCCCCCCAGAGAAGTAACGATCTATGTTATGCTAAATTGTAGTGCTATATACCAATGTTTGAACGCATCCCAATGAGCAGTTGATACCAGCAAATCGCAAGGGAAACCTAGGCTTATGATGAGAACTCCCCCCGAGAACAAGGTTTTTAACCCCCTGCTAACTATGTGTATACTATATGCTAGCCCCCTCTTGTCCCCTCCAGGGGAACCTACACTGTTATAAACCAATGTTTAAAGGTGTTCCATTGTTGCAACTTGACAATAGCAAAATACAAGGGAAGCCTCAGCCATAGACTGGGACTCCCCCCGAGAGCAAGGTTTAACCTATATGCCACCTATGTGTACTCCGCACGCTCCCCCCCCTCCCGCCCCCACCCTATTCCCAGATACCCCCCCCCCCCCCCTACCTTACCAGATGCTCCCCACCCCCCCCCCATCCCCTCCCCCCCCCCCATCCCCTCCCCCCCCCCATCCCCTCCCCCCCCCCCTATCCCCTCCCCCCCCATCCCCTCCCCCCCCTCTCCCTCACCCCCCACCCCTCCCTCCCTTATCCCCTCCCCCCCCTCTCCCTCACCCCCCCCCTCCCCCCCTTCCCCCCCCCCCTCCCCCCCCCCCTCCCCCTCCTCCCCCCCCCCCCCACCCCTACCTCCCTCCCCCCCCCCCCCCCCACCCCTACCTCCCTCCCCCCCTCCCCCCCCCCACCCCTACCTCCCTCCCCCCCTCCCCCCCCCACCCCTACCCCCCCCCACCCCTCCCTTCCCCCACCCCTCCCCCCAACCCTCCCCCCCCCCTCTCCCCCCCTCCCTCACCCCCCCCTTGCCCCCATCCACCCCCCCCCCCCCACCCCTCCCCCCTCCCCAACACCCCCCGTCCCCCTCCCCTCCCCCCCCTCCACCCCCCCTCCTCCCTCCTCCCCCCCCCACCCCCCCCCCGGAACTCACAAAGAACACACAGACAAGGACTTAACATAAGGGAAAAAAAACAATGTTTACTAAAGATGTAAAAGATTATCTATGGCCCAAACCAAAGGAGAGTAAGGCCTCCATAAACCAGAGGTGCCCTTCCTTACTAGAGACCCCCCCCCCCCCATAAGCAATGGGGTGGGGGTGCTGGACCCTTCTTTCTGGCTACGGTCCGTGAGTGACGCCCCGAAAGTTCTCCCAGGGGTTTTTTTTTACACCCCATCCCCTTGACATCAAAATGTCAAGAGGAACCTTTTTCGGGCTCCAAGACAGCCCATTCTCTTTCTTGTCCTCCTGTGTCCTCCCCGCCCCCCACCTCTCCCCCACCACCCCACCCTCCCCCCGTCGACCTCCACCCAACACCCCTTGTGGGACCACTAAAGACTACCCCCCACATACCCAACCAGACACACGAACCAACCCTGACATGGGAACAATTCAGGGACAGGGGCTTATCCCCGAGACCCCCCCTCCACACTGATGGCGTCGATCAAAATTATCTCCCTGAATGTCAAAGGCCTTAATTCGGTTCGCAAACGCAAACTAGCCCTTCAAGAATTTAAAAAAACTAAAGGGGATATAATTTGTATCCAAGAAACCCATTATAACAATGTAGACCCGCCAAACACATTTAAACACGTGTACCCCCAAGCGTTCTTCGCTTCCTCCCCCAGCAAGAAAAGAGGGGTGGCCGTCCTGATTAAAAACAATATACCATTTGCCCTGACGACGGTAACCAAAGACCCCGAGGGACGGTACATACTCCTCCAAGGTACGCTCTCAGGCTCCCCCTTAGCCATCCTAAATATTTACGCCCCAAACGCCAACCAAACCCAATTCCTACAGAACCTCCTTAGCACCCTCGACCAACCGACGCTCTCTTCCCTTCTCCTAGTCGGAGACGTAAATATGGTACTTAACCCAGCCCATGACAGATCAGGCCAAACTACTGCCCCATATTCCATCCAACTACAGACAAAAGCCCAAAAATTTCAAGATATCCTCAGGGAGTACTCTCTGACAGATATTTGGCGAGCCCAGCACGTGGGTCAGCGAGACTACTCTTTCTACTCAACCCCCCATCAGTCTTACTCGAGGATCGACTATTTTCTGGGCACCAATAATGTACTCCAGGCATCCTCCCACTCCGAAATAGGCCCAATAACGTGGTCTGACCATGCCCCTATCGTACTCACCCTCTCTCTGCCTTTCGTCAAGTCCTTAACATACAATTGGAAACTCGACGACTCGCTTCTCAACGATCCACTAGTAGTCAAAACAGTGAAACAAAAACTGATCTCCTTCTTCCAAATAAACAAAGGTTCAGTGCCCTCAG
This sequence comes from Ascaphus truei, assembly GCF_040206685.1. Classification (NCBI taxonomy): domain Eukaryota; kingdom Metazoa; phylum Chordata; class Amphibia; order Anura; family Ascaphidae; genus Ascaphus; species Ascaphus truei. The sequence goes on along the minus strand of NW_027454179.1, from coordinate 47,011 downwards.
CAGCAACTCTGTGGGAGGCCCACAAAGCCACCATCAGAGGGGAACTTATATCAATAGCCTCCTACAAGAGGAAACTTAAACAGAGAGCCCAGAAGGAACTCACGGATAAAATCCTAGCGCTAGAGCGCTCACACAAACAATCCTTATCAAAAAAGGTGTTCAGAACACTCGAGAAAGCGAGATCCGACCTAAAAGTGCTACAACTTGACGAGGTAGAGAGAGCCCTGAAATGGACCAAACAGCGGTTCTACGATAGGGGCAACAAAGCGGACAAACTTCTGGCCTCCAAATTAAGAGGCTTGAGGACAAAGTCCCAGATCACAAAGATCAGGACTAAAAGCGGCCTAGTCTCCTATAACGAGAAGGACATCGCGAATGAATTCGCAGAGTTCTACACAGATCTTTACAATCTCCACCCAACTAGCATGCCAAAAGATATCGCCAAAAATACATCCGACTATCTAACCAAATGCAACCTCCCATCCCTCACTCAGGAAGAACTCGAGTTCTTAAACAAGAAAATAACTCTAGAGGAACTAAAAAAAGCGATATCCTCACTTAAATTAGCTAAAACACCCGGTCCCGACGGATTTTCCAACGGGTACTATAAAAAATTTGTAGGCCCCCTGTCCCCCCACCTCCTAGAAATGTACAACTCCTTTATGCAAGACCAACAGATCCCAGACACTATGTCGGCAGCCAATCTGGCTATTATTCATAAAGAGGGCAGAGACCCCCTTCAATGCGGCAGCTACCGCCCAATATCCCTCCTAAACTCTGACCTCAAACTTTTCAGCAAAATCCTAGCAAACAGGCTGAATCCTATTCTCCCAAGGCTAATTCATATAGACCAGGTGGGATTTGTGTCAGGAAGACAGGCCTCTGACAACACCCGCAAAATTATTGATATTATAGACCACGTGCACCTCAAACAATCCCAGGCCCTGATACTAAGTCTCGACGCGGAGAAGGCCTTTGACCGCATCAGATGGTCCTATCTAGACCAAACGATGCGCCAATTCGGCTTCTCCGGACCATTTCTTGCCGGCGTCCGGGCCCTCTATACTAATCCAACAGCCCTACTAAAACTTCCAGGAGGCCGCTCCAACCCAATAAAAATACAAAACGGCACCAGACAAGGCTGCCCCCTCTCCCCTTTACTATTCGCCCTATCCATAGAGCCCCTGGCCGCCCGAATTCGAACTGAACCCACTATTAAAGGTATCCCAATCGGAGACAGGGAATACAAAATATCCCTGTTCGCCGACGACATAATTCTCACCCTGTCAGACCCCCTCACCTCCCTCCCTAACTTAGAAAAACTCCTTGACGAATTTGGCCAACTATCAGACTATAAAGTCAATACTGACAAGTCAGAGGCGCTTAGCATCTCCCTCCCGAACCCCGTATGGTCAGCCCTACAACAGAAATTTAAATATAAATGGAACACCTCCCACATCAAATACCTCGGAATCAAAATAGCAAGTTCATATAACTCGCTGTATCAAATTAACTACCCCCCCTCTTCGCCAGATCTTAAAAGATCTTGAGACCTGGCTATCCCACCAGATCTCCTGGTTCGGAAGGATAGTATCCACCAAAATGAACATCCTACCCCGCTTGCTCTACTTCTTTCAGACCCTCCCCGTCCCTGTCCCACTAGCAGAACTGAGGAATATTCAGGCCCATATCTTAAGATTTATATGGCAACAACGTAGAGCCAGGGTCCCACGATCGGTCCTATTAGCCTCGAGGTCGAGAGGGGGCCTGGGGGCCCCGGACATACTCCGATACTACCTTTCGGCCCAACTGAGGCAGGCGGTAGTATGGAACAGTTCCCCCGCCACCAATTGCTGGCTGGAGATCGAGACACACCACGCTTTCCCGAACCCCCTCCCGACCCTACTGTGGTCCCCAGCTCTCAAAAACAGGAAATCGCTGAGACTTGGTCTCGGGGCAATGAGATGCACGAGGTCGACATGGTTAAAAACCAAAGGGAAATATGGCCTAGCTTCAACCCCCTCTCAACTGACCCCCTTATTCGGGAACCCGGACTTCCCACCCGGATGCGCCCGATCCCAATTCAGCCAATTTCAAGGCTTAAACATCAGAGTGGTTGCGGATTTGCTGGAAAAAGACGAGGCCATGTCCCTCCCGGAATTAAGAACCACATTCGCGTCCCCCAACTTGCCCATTTTCCAATACCTCCAGATCCGACATTTCCTAAGAACCCAAGCCCCTACTCTCAAGTTCCCGCCGCGTTCTAGATTCGAGACCCTCTGCCTCAAAGGCGAATACCAAAAGGGCCTCATATCAGAGATTTATAAAACGCTCGAAGCATCTCAGCCCCCCCCTAACCACCTATATATGCAGAAATGGAATGAAGACCTAAACACCAACTTGGACCTTGAGGATTGGGAGGATATTTGGGAAGCAGCCACCAAAACCTCAATTTGTTCCGTCACAAAAGAAAACATCTATAAAATATTATTCCACTGGTACCTGACCCCGAGTAGACTGAGCCAAATCTACCCAGGCACTTCAGACGAATGCTGGAGAGGTTGTGGTCAAAGGGGGGACATGCCCCATATTTGGTGGACATGTCCGGAGATCCAAAGATTCTGGTCCCGGATCCAGGGCCTCCTGACCGAGACCCTGGATATAGAAATACCCCTGGACCCGCTGATCTACGTGCTGGGAAAACCAATTGACGACCTCCCTGCCCCGGCGACCAGACTCGCGGCGGCAATTCTGACAGCTGCGAGATGCTGTGTCGCGGCGGCATGGAAGAAAATTAAAGCCCCCTCCAGAAGAACTGTGATAACAAGAATAGACGGAATTATGTGCATGGAAAAACTGACGGCAATGTTAAAGCAAAAAACCCCACAATTTTACTCTACCTGGGAACCCTGGATAGGACTATCAACCCCCACATAAACCCCTTAGCTACTCCTCTCCCCCCCCCCCTACGGCCGACGAACCCTAACCCCCTCCCCCCTCTCTTCCTGAAGTCGTTCCCAACTATCCACCTTTCCTTCGTCTCCCCCTCTCTTTTTCACTATTGAAAGAAGGAAAAAGGGTTTATTGTGTGTCATTTACCTTTTCTATACCATGTACATGCACTGCGCCGTATTTACAAGTTGGCCTGTGAGCCAGTGTCGATATTATGTACCCCTGTGATGTATGACACCAATAAAGGAAAAATATTAAAAAAAAAAAAAAAAAAAAAAAACTTAAAAAAAAAAATGGCAGCGATTCCCCGCGGTCCCAGGGGTGATGTGAGGTGCATTGAGGTGAGGTGCATTGAGGTGAGGTGCAGGGGAGGTGAGGTGTAGGGGGTGAGGTGCAGGGGTGATTGGAGGTGCAGGGGGGGGTGATTGGAGGTGCAGGGGGGGTGATTGGAGGTGCAGGGGGGGTGATTGGAGGTGCAGAGGGGGGTGATTGGAGGTGCAGGGGGGGTGATTGGAGGTGCAGCGGGGGGGGGTGATTGGAGGTGCAGGGGGGGGGTGATTGGAGGTTCAGGGGGGGTGGTTGGAGGTGCAGGGGGGTGATTGAGGTGCAGGGGGGGTGATTGGAGGTGTGGGGGTCATTGGAGGTGCGGGGGGTTATTGGAGGTGCAGGGGGGGTTATTGGAGGTGCAGGGGGGGTCATTGGAGGTGCAGGGGGGGTCATTGGAGGTGCAGGGGGGGTCTTTGGAGGTGCAGGGGAGGGTTGTTGGATGTGCAGGGGGGGTTATTGGAGGTGCAGGGGAGGGTTGTTGGAGGTGTAGGGGGGGTGATTGGAGGTGCAGGGGGGGTGATTGGAGGTACAGGGGGGAGAGTGATGTGAGTTGCAGGGGGGGAGAGTGATGTGAGTTGCAGGGGGGGAGAGTGATGTGAGGTGCAGGGGGGGGAGAGTGGTGTGAGGTTCAGGGGGGGGAGTGATGTGAGGTTCAGGGGGGGGAGTGATGTGAGGTGCAGGGGGGAAGAGTGATGTGAGGTGCAGGGGGGAAGAGTGATGTGAGGTGCAGCGGGGGAGAGTGATGTGAGGTGCAGGGGGGGAGAGTGATGTGAGGTGCAGGGGGGAGAGATGGGAGGTGCAGGGGGGGAGAGTGGTGTGAGGTGCAGGGGGGGAGAGTGATGTGAGGTGCAGGGGGGGAGAGTGATGTGAGGTGCAGGGGGGTAGAAGGATGTGAGGTGCAGGGGGCGTGGGATGTGTGTGGTGTGCAGTGGGGTATTGTGTGTTTGTGGAGAGGGAGTATTATGTGTGGGTGAGGGGGAGAGATGGGGGTATGAGAGATAGATGGGGAGTATCGCAAAGGTTGATAGTGAGGGGTTCTGGGGGAGATATGAGGATGATGATGAGAGGTGCTGGAGGAGAGATGATGATGATGATTTTACCCGTGCGGCCCAAATTTTTTTTCCTTGGAGCATTTTGGCCCTTCTCGCTTTACGAGTTGTGCAGGCCTGGTCTATAGTATTTCAGAAGGAGGGAAGGCGCACACACGCTGCAATACACTTGCTGAAGCCTGAGCTTTTTAATGGCTTTGCAGGGTATGCAGCGGGCGCGATTTGGGGGCGTGGCAATGAATATTTGGAGGCGTGGCAATAACGTTCCGGCGCGGACGTCACTTCCCTACCTCACATCCCGATCCACCGGCATTTTTTCAGATGCAGAATCTGAAGCACTGTGCAGACAAGAAGAAAAATGCACACAATGCGCACCAGAGATTAAAATATAGTAAATTATTTATTAATAAAACAAGAAATAACCGAGGGGATCCAACCCCACCTCAGTACATATGCGTCACAGATCCGGGTTCGGTTACAATGAACACAAACCACATGAATAATCAAATATAACTAAATGAAACTAAATCTATAAACAACATGACAAACGGTATATAAAATAATAAAAAGGAAGACAGTGTTCAATAAAACGGGATAAAGGAATCCTGGATTGGCTAAAAATATAGCTAAACAGCTGCCTGAGGCTGACAGGGGGAGACGGAGATTTACACTGAAGCCCAGAGCGGGTTCCGCGGCGAACGTATTGGGATCCGGACCGCGCCACCGCAGAGATGTTACCACCGCCCGAGCTCCCTGCAAACGCCATCTCGGCCTGTCAGAATACGCGCAGAGTGACCTGTCGTGACACGTCGGTTTATGTGTCTTTTTCAGTACAAAAACTTGTGATCAAACTTACCAGAGTGCTGTCTCCTGATCTCGTGCTTCAAACGGAATCGTGTGGTTTATTATTGCTTTATGGGACAAGCACCCAATTTTTTCTACATGCAACTGGAGTGCCGGCTGCTTCTGTGGAATATATATATATATAATTATATATATGCCAGGCCAGGACGCAAGATGCAAAACCTGCGCAATACTCTACACAGCGGACACAATACAAATACCACACAGGAATCGGGAATACAAAATCAGAGGAAGGTTCACCTGTTCCTCCAGCAATGTCGTGTTCCTCATCATGTGCATGAAATGTCCAGGGGGCTGCTACTACATAGGTGAGACGGGGCAGGGGCTAAACAAGAGAATGAACTTGCATCGCACAGCATCACACGCGGTACAAGAGACAGTCCTGTCGGCGAACATTTCTCTGACTCTGTCCATAAGATGGACGATCTGGGGGTTGCCATACTCAAAGTTAATCTTAAAACACCGAAATAGAGATGGTTGCACGAATAGAAATATATGCAACTGTTCGGGACACTTAGCGGTGGCCTAAACAGAGATCGAAATTTTATGAGTCATTACTGACACAAGTGAACTCTCTTCCCATGAGCGCTAAAGGCCATGTCTGTACATACTGTGCTATATGTATGCACACACAGCTGTCTCTTACACATACAAATACTCCTTGTTTTTCCATCCCTATACACCAATAGGGACCACATAGTATCTACACACACTTTTAGTTTTGCTACAATCTCTCACATTTCCACACCTACCCACACAATTTATATTAACTCCCACTCCACACACACACCTTTTGTAAAGCACTGTATAAACTGTGGGCTCTCCATTCATTTATATTCACACAGATACACACACACACACACACTCTTACATCACTAACTTTCAGGAACCATTTAACACCTCTAGCCATAAATCACATTCACACAAGGGGGGGGGGAGAAGAGACAAGCACAGATAACATTCCAAGAGACACTGTTTTTAAGTATACCCTTTGCTTGCTTCATTCATTGTAACACCGCCAGAAGAAGAGATCAGCGTATCTCGAAAGCTCGCACAAATAAAAGCATTTCGTTAGCCACAGAACGGTATAGTCTATTTATTTTTTGATTTTATATATATATATATATATATATATATATATATATGTGACACAAAGTATACCGCATCAACACAGTGCGTCACTGTTGCCCAGAAACTGTCTTGATTTATGATATAATAACAATGGACAGTGGTGCTAAAGGATAATGGATATGTATTACAACGAAAAAAGCATCCTTATGAAGAAGCACACGGGCATGCCAAGAAAGTGATAACAATACAAATGTATAACTGTGGGTTAAAAACAAGGGAAGAAAATTTGATAAAAGAGGAGGGGGACTCACATCTACCAAACATGTATTCCGTGAGGCAAAGAACAGCAAAAGTAATCACCAGCACAAGCAGCTCTGATCCAAGCATGCACATATACCTCTACACACAAGCAGCTCTGATCCAAGCATGCACATATACCTCTACACACACAAGCAGCTCTGATCCAAGCATGCACATATACCTCTACACACAAGCAGCTCTGATCCAAGCATGCACATATACCTCTCCACACAAGCAGCTCTGATCCAAGCATGCACATATACCTCTACACACAAGCAGCTCTGATCCAAGCATGCACATATACCTCTACACACAAGCAGCTCTGATCCAAGCATGCACATATACCTCTACACACAAGCAGCTCTGATCCAAGCATGCACATATACCTCTACACACAAGCAGCTCTGATCCAAGCATGCACATATACCTCTACACACACAAGCAGCTCTGATCCAAGCATGCACATATACCTCTACACACAAGCAGCTCTGATCCAAGCATGCACATATACCTCTCCACACAAGCAGCTCTGATCCAAGCATGCACATATACCTCTACACACACTGCAGCTCTGATCCAAGCATGCACATATACCTCTACACACAAGCAGCTCTGATCCAAGCATGCACATATACCTCTACACACAAGCAGCTCTGATCCAAGCATGCACATATACCTCTACACACAAGCAGCTCTGATCCAAGCATGCACATATACCTCTACACACACTGCAACTCTGATCCAAGCATGCACATATACTTCTACACACAAGCAGCTCTGATCCAAGCATGCACATATACCTCTACACACAAGCAGCTCTGATCCAAGCATGCACATATACCTCTCCACACAAGCAGCTCTGATCCAAGCATGCACATATACCTCTCCACACACTGCAGCTCTGATCCAAGCATGCACATATACCTCTACACACACTGCAGCTCTGATCCACGCATGCACATATACCTCTCCACACAAGCAGCTCTGATCCAATCATGCACATATACCTCTACACACAAGCAGCTCTGATCCAAGCATGCACATATACCTCTACACACAAGCAGCTCTGATCCAAGCATGCACATATACCTCTCCACACAAGCAGCTCTGATCCAAGCATGCACATATACCTCTACACACAAGCAGCTCTGATCCAAGCATGCACATATACCTCTACACACAAGCAGCTCTGATCCAAGCATGCACATATACCTCTACACACAAGCAGCTCTGATCCAAGCATGCACATATACCTCTACACACACTCCAGCTCTGATCCAAGCATGCACATATACCTCTCCACACAAGCAGCTCTGATCCAATCATGCACATATACCTCTACACACAAGCAGCTCTGATCCAAGCATGCGCATATACCTCTACACACAAGCAGCTCTGATCCAATCATGCACATATACCTCTCCACACAAGCAGCTCTGATCCAATCATGCACATATACCTCTCCACACAAGCAGCTCTGATCCAAGCATGCACATATACCTCTACACACAAGCAGCTCTGATCCAAGCATGCACATATACCTCTACACACAAGCAGCTCTGATCCAAGCATGCACATATACCTCTACACACAAGCAGCTCTGATCCAAGCATGCACATATACCTCTACACACAAGCAGCTCTGATCCAAGCATACACATATACCTCTACACACAAGCAGCTCTGATCCAAGCATGCACATATACCTCTACACACAAGCAGCTCTGATCCAAGCATGCACATATACCTCTACACACACAAGCAGCTCTGATCCAAGCATGCACATATACCTCTCCACACAAGCAGCTCTGATCCAAGCATGCACATATACCTCTACACACAAGCAGCTCTGATCCAATCATGCACATATACCTCTACACACAAGCAGCTCTGATCCAAGCATGCACATATACCTCTACACACAAGCAGCTCTGATCCAAGCATGCACATATACCTCTACACACAAGCAGCTCTGATCCAAGCATGCACATATACCTCTACACACAAGCAGCTCTGATCCAAGCATGCACATATACCTCTACACACAAGCAGCTCTGATCCAAGCATGCACATATACCTCTACACACAAGCAGCTCTGATCCAAGCATGCACATATACCTCTACACACACTGCAGATTTGTGCACATAACGTAAGGAGATAGCTGTTGTTGTAAAATAGTAATTGCAGAAATGGAGGCAATAAATGCTCGAGTATTAAAGATGTAAATACATCACCATTAAAGCGTAGGTGTGAAAGGCCAATTTACAGATAGCCAAGGCCTCCTGTCATGGAAAAGGGTAGGGGTCCCACTCCACAGACTCTCACTCCAACGCGTTCCGACTAAAACGGTCTTCTTCAGAGAGAAGAAGATTATATATATATATATATATATATTTTTTTTTTTTTTGCATGTCATTTCCCAGAATCCCTTGCTGCAGTGGAAGTGCTGTATGCTGGTGATAATGGGGAAAGGAGGGGTTGCAGACCTGCCTAAGACATGCAGATGAGCATACAGTTGTATTTGCATATTTGCTTTCCTGTGGAGGGTTTTTGTCACTTTTTTTACTCACCATAACTTAACTCAGTATTATGGTATAGCCTATCCCATAGCCTCTTTGCATACCCAGTTAAATCAACCCCACACTGATGAGACCCATTAAGGTCGAAACAGCTGTCTGTGGGTGGTTTTCTGGGTATGCACCTTAACCCTGGCTGTGCTCAAAGCTGTGACCATGCAGCAAGCTTAAGCCTATAGGGAACCATGTTAAAAATGGTTTTTGAGGCAAAAAGTGACACTGTGTGCTCATTTGCATGTCATTTCCCAGAATCCCTTGCTGCAGTGGAAGTGCTGTATGCTGGGTGATAATGGGGAAAGGCGGGGTTGCAGACCTGCCTAAGACATGCAGATGAGCATACAGTTATATTTGTGTATGTATATATATATATATATATATATATATATATATATATATATATATGAAACCAGGTGTCCCACCAAGGAGACAAAAAACAGCACTCAAGGTATATTGCAAAAGTGTATTTGAAAAAAAGCAGGCACATATAAATCCAACGTTTCGGTCCTGTATAGGACCTTCCTCAGGGGCGTGAGGAAGGCCCTATACAGGACCAAAACGTTGGATTTATATGTGCCTGCTTTTTTTCAAATACACTTTTGCAATATACCTTGAGTGCTGGTTTTTTGTCTCCTTGGTGGGACACCTGGTTTCCTGTAATTTTTGTTGAACAAGCACTTATTTCTTTGGAGCCTTTGAAGTGCCTGCTGTTATCTCTCTCTCTCTATATATTATATATATATATATATATATATATATATATATATATATATATATATATATATATAAAATCAAAAAATAAATAGATGATATTATTTTTTTATTATTTTATGATTATTGAAGCTCGGCTAACACGGTACTTATACCTCTACACATATACCTTGAGTGCTGTTTTTTGTCTCCTTGGTGGGACACCTGGTTTCATATATATATATATATATATATATGTGTGTGTGTGTGTAAATATATGTATGTGTGTGTAAATATATATATGTGTGTATGTATATATATATATACATATATATATATATGTATATGTGTTCGTGTGTGTGTGTCATACAAGAATCTATTATTATCTAAAATCAGTAACATATGTGATCTATTATGCCATTACCAATTGGACTGTAGGACTATAAAACCATTACGACTGAGTTGTAGCATTATCCTCTGATGAAATCAGCCGTGTGCTGAAGAAACACGTAGGTACTTTCTTCTCGTTGCTATTGCCACACTATCCGTCTTGACGCCGGAAGGGAAGTTGGTACGCGAACAAGGCGAGACACCGGAATTACAGAGTGGAATCACAACTGCATACTACAGATTGCCGGAGGACCACACTGCAAGGGGCGCAGCCTATCGAGTTTCCCAGTCATCGTCCAAAGTCTGGAGCTGCGGATTGACCACCGGATTGACCACCGGATTACCACGGAGCACGAGCCTGTCTCATACAACGCTTTTACCAAACGGATGTTTGTGAGTTTGTTATTTTTATCTTGTCCAGGAAATGAAATTGTTAAACCGAATTTACACATGGAGCGGGCGCTTTCTCTTCTTTTTTTTTGTTTAGGTATCTATCGAGGAGGTGGTTGTTTCCACGAAGAGAGCTGCCAGGACTCCAGAGGATGCCCGAATTGGATCCTTTTATGATTGAGTTATAACATAGCTATTAGAGCTAAGTTTCTGGACTGTTATTGTGTTTAGGCATAGTGTTTATTATTATTTTATTACAGCTACTTTTTAGTTATTAATTCTGGCCACTAATTCTCACTGCCACTATAATCTTTCTCTAGCCACAACCAAATTGCTATATCAGCTATATTATTTATTGGTTATACCAGGGGAGCTCGCGCCCCCACCCCCTCCTTTACCTTGATGCGGCGTCACGTGACCGGCAGCGGCATTTGACGAGGGTGACGTCACATGACCCCGCGGCGTAATTTAACACCGCGTTGCCATGGACACGAGTGACGCCGGCAGAGTCAAGGTAAGTAATAGCATTGCAGAGGCCTCACGCGATCCCCCGGCATTTAATTTTAATGCCTCGAGGAAGTGCGCGGGGCCTCTGCAACCGCCCGTGCGCCTCCCCCCCCCCCCGAAAAATCTCCCGCCCTCCACTTTGCGCACCTCTGGGTTATACCATATATATACACACGCACACACATATATACACACACACACACACATACATATACACACACGTGTATGTGTGTATAAAACAGACAATATATATACATATAGTATGATATATATATATAAACATACTATATGTGTATGTATGTATATATATATATATATATTGCACGCGCACACACACATATAACGTTTTATCCAACTTTTTCATTTATCATTTGTAGAGAAAATGAACAATGTCGCCAAAAGCGCTATTTTTCAAAATGTAGCATCTCTACTAATTAGTGTAAAATGATACTTCATATAAAGCAGGTTATGGGACCCAGTATAAAATGACCTTCATGTCTCTTATCACATCCCAGTATATGGATATCTTCTATTATCACAAGCTGCTAACATGTGACAGGGCTCAGGGTCTGAGCCCAGAATGTGACATATTGAACATTCTCATTCTAAATTTCAAAAAATATTGTGTTGATTTCTGACCTGACTGCCGTGGTTACAGCTCAACCACTCTGTTCTACTGCATGTCACCACTTTCTGCCACAACCAGCTGACGGTGGATCTGCAAGGAGTTCAACGCTCATTGGCATCACATCTGTGGCTTGGTTAACGTATCATTTCTCCAGCTTTTTATTGTATTGTTTTTAAATAGATTATATTTATTTAGTTGAATAGATTATATTTCTTAGTACAATAGATTCTATTTATTAGTTTAATAGATATTTATTTAGTTTGATACATTATATTTCTTAGTTTAATAGATCATATTTGTTAGTTAAATAGATTATATTAACTAGTATTTAAGTCTCCCCCTCAGAGCCCCATTAGATAAATATTTTAGGACCCTTGTGCATATTTCACATCTTTTCGGAGTCGCTTATTTTTTAGACCCTCGGAGCCGAAACCTAAAGGGGTCAGCTAAGAAAGTTCGGATCAAGAGGAGCCACACAGCTTAAAGACAGAACATTTCCAAGGGAGATGGAGACAATTTATGTAAGATCTGATTAAAGGACAACCTTTGGGGAAGGAAAGGGTGATGGGGGAGTGTAAGAGGGGGGTGAGAGAGCAAGGTGGTGTGTCAGATTGGGGCAGAGCAAGAGAACGCAAAAATGATGGGGATTTGCTGCATACCAAAAAAAACAATTAGTGATACTTTTACCAGTGCCCCTTAGTCTCAGGGAAGACCGGCATTTCGTCCAATGTATACAATAAGATTGATGGAAAAGGGCACACAGATTTGAATAAAAAAAGATAATTTATTGTGCCACAGACTACAATGTTTTGGCTGCTGGCCTTTCTTTGCTGGATTTAGTGGGTTTAGCCACTTTACCTGAAAAAGACCAGCAGGCCGAAATGTTGTAGTCTATGGCAGTGCAAGAGAAAACAGGTTGGGGGGGGGGTGGGTTCTCGCAAGGTCGCCGACCCATGGGTGAGGGTCCCCGGTGGAAACTAGTCCTGGACCCCGGGAAAGCTGTCTGTGGCCCATACAAGCTGAGTAACATGTAGAAAGGACACATGTATGTTCAGAATGAGTTAGCATGGTATTTTGAGAGGCATCATAGCAGGTCAGTGCAAGTCAGGGCAGAGCACTGCAAGGTCAGTCAATATGAGTATGAGGAAGGGTCCGATGGAGGAGTTGGAGGGTCCCAGAATATCTCTTAAAGCAGGGGTGTGCAAATCGAGGGGCGCGACATTTTCTTGGGAGGAGGGGCTCGGCGCTTACAGTGGCCCCTCGCTCTTCCCCACAGCATTTAAATTAAATGCCGGAAATCGCGCGCAAGTCCTCTGTAAGTTCCCTTTCCTTGTCTCCGGCGGCTTCTGGCGACAGCAACGTGGCGTCACATGATGTGGCATTGCCATAGCAACGTGATATCACATGACGTCGTTACATCAGAACGTCGGAGACAAGGTGGGGAGGGGGGAGGGGGGAGCAGGGAAAAAGGTTGCGCAACCCTGTCTTAAAGCATTGTCTTGCATGCAGATCAGAGGCCAAGAATGGATATGGATATCCGATGTGAAGCCGGAAATAAGACAGAAAAGACCGTTTCGGGAGAAGAAGGTGAGTGATGAAATAGTCGTCACTGTGTAACTCTTCCAATTACCTGCAACTTCATGCAGAGAAATAGCAACGCTTGTTTTTAACGTGTTAAGCGCCTAATGGGGAATTCAACTGCTGAGAGGTTAAGGGAGTTACTCACCAAACTCAGCGACGTTTCTGTGTCTCTGTGATAACTCCCCTAGGACATGCCTGAAAACCAGAGGTTACTCAATGTATTTTTGATAAATAGAAATATGACCTTCTGGGGAGGGGTACATAATGGGTACTGGGCCTGGTGAGGTGGGTATAACGGGTACTGGGCCTGGTGAGGTGGGTATAACAGGTACTGGGCCTGGGGAGGGGTGTATAACAGGGTACTGGGCCTTGGGAGGGGTGTATAACAGGGTACTGGGCCTGGGGAGGGGTGTATAACAGGGTACTGGGCCTGGGGAGGGGCGTATAACAGGGTACTGGGCCTTGGGAGGGGTGTATAACAGGGTACTGGGCCTTGGGAGGGTTGTATAACTGGGTACTGGGCCTGGGGAGGTGGGTATAACGGGTATTTGCCCTGTGGAGGGCGGTATAACGTGGTATTGCGGAGGGGGTATAAGTGGCACAGGAGCTCTTGCGATACAGAGTATCACTGTCCCTGGTTACAAACACTTCATGTCTCCTGCAGGTCAGGACACGCACGAAGGTGGTGCCCTTTGTGCCACCAGACGACGAGGCGGGCTACGAGGCGGACGACGAGGCATACGAAAAAGCGGGCGTCAAGTGGAACAATGAGGTGGGCTACAAGGCGGCCGAGGAGGCAGACGTGGTGTACGATGACCAAGGAGCATACGACAGGTGTGGCCGGATCTGCTGCTTCACCTTTTTTAGGCGGAGGAGAAGACCCCAGGAGCAGGTAGGAGAATACGAGAGGTGCGGACAGATCTGCTGCTTCACCTTTTTTAGGCGGAGAAGAAGCCGGGAGCAGGTAGCAGAGGAGCCAGGGCGTAGATACAGGGGTATTCTAGGGGCCCTGAGAAGTTGGTTTGACCGCAGGAGAGGCAGATAAGATCAGGAAGGCTGCGGGAGGGGCAGGTACTAGAGGGAGATAGGGATATTGGGCGTGAGAGGGTGAGAGAGAACAAGGAGCAGGGCCGGAGCACGGGTTTCATGCGCCCGAGGCGAAACTTAAAATTTGTGCCCCAGTTGTATAAAAAATAACAAGATAAATAAAATAATAAAATAAACAGTGGCGTAGCTATCGGGACTGCAGGGGGTGCGACCGCACCCCAGCGCGACGCAAAATAAAAACAAAAGGGCGCCAAAATACTGGATAAAAAAAAAGAATAATAATTTAAAAAAAAAGATAAATAAATTAGAAATAATAAGAAAAAAAATAATAATGATTATTAATGCGCCCCTAGGACCTTTGCGCGCTAGGCGACCGCCTAATGGCCGGCCGGCCCTGCGAGGTATGCGGGAGGAAAAGGGGTGAATGGGATAGATATGCAGGGGGATGGGGGAGCAGGTGAGTTATACACAGGGGCACAAGGGCCCCATCACCCACATCTCTATATACTGAGTGTGCCCCTGTGAATAACAACGCTGATCTGTGCTGCTCCATCTGATCTCACTGCGCAGTGATCCAGGGACCCTCCGATCGCCATTTAATGGGGTCAGGAAGGAATTTTTTTCCCCCATTGCACAGCAGGGGTTATGTTTCGCCTTCCTCTGGATCACAGCAACAAATTGCCCTTTGTGCATGAATTATCAGTGAGATCTTTATACACCCTGCATTGGTCTTCACTCCTTTGCTGCCGGAGGGGCCTGCAGTGCATTGCTCTGCGTGTTACTATATTGCTCTGCAATGTGCTGCAGGCCCCTACCAGCAAAGAGATTCATTATTTCAATAAAATACTCTCTTTAATCCAACCTATGTGTAGTGTCTTTTCTATCCGTTGTATCTATTGCTAACAGCTCAGTGATTCTTCCCCAGGTCATTGCACTAGTGTCACGCTGCCAAGCCGGGTGTGAGGGAGATTTATAGGGTCACATATACACTTCTGCCAAAACACGAGTGCAAACAGGAAGCCCCTCTGATCTCATATCTTTTATTA
Source organism: Ascaphus truei (assembly GCF_040206685.1). Classification (NCBI taxonomy): domain Eukaryota; kingdom Metazoa; phylum Chordata; class Amphibia; order Anura; family Ascaphidae; genus Ascaphus; species Ascaphus truei. The sequence continues at coordinate 31,596 of NW_027454179.1, read as the reverse complement.
CACAAAACGGTATCTAAAAAGGTAAAAAGAACATACATGGGATTCTGCTACAAATATCTCTCTAATTACAAACCAATTAGCAAATCATTCAGATTAGAGTCGAGCGAAAAGAAAGGGTTAAGTATCTCATGTACAGTATATGCAGTGCAGGCTGTTCTGCGCATTACATGCAGGGGACAACGTTTAGGGGATATAAGTAATGCTGATCTCAGAGCTGACCGGCTGACCTGCTCTTCTGGCTGACCGGAGGACCTGCTCTTCTGGCTGACCGGCTTCCCTTCTTCCAGCTAACTGACCTGAATTGTGGCCCCTGTATCTCCCAATTAAACGTTTTATTGGCATATTCTTGTTTGACTCGTTCTATACAGACATTTTCTATATATTCATTGTGGGATTTGATAACATCTGTAAGATCTCTCAGAATATCACATTCTGTACGTTTGTGCTGAATATTTTTCCATTCTCAATTTACTTAATATTAGTTTTTGGCTTCAATTATTTATATCGAGCCCAAAATACCTTTATACAGGATGCTGTTCCCTTTATCCCACAAATGCTGCTTCATTAAAGCCCGTGGGTGGCACTTAATGCATTCTCAGACTTTTAGGCAACATCCCTAATTTCCAAACGTGGGATAAAATCTGTGCATATTTAAATGGTTAATTTTTCCATTGTGACAAAATATCAATTTTCTCACTCAGACTACTAAATCCCTCCCCAAAAATATCCGTTTCACATAAAAGTGTGTGCGCGTCTCCTTCCGCCTAACTGGCACGTCGTCCTTACGGGCGCCACTCCTTGCAACTCCACGCTGCCCTCCAGTGGTAAAAGAAATAAGATACATTTACTGTACTCGTCTGGCAGCTGCTCCCGTATAAGGTGGGTAACTCTGTATTAGGGGTCTTGGTAGAGTATATTTTATACTTATGTCGGATAGATGAGAAAATAATATTCCTAACAGGTTATTGTGAGAGGCCTTGGATCTGATCCTATATGCACGCAGCCCTCGCCTCTCTGACCTTGAACACATACTTCAATCTGATTTTTTGAGACTTGAAACTGGATTTCCCAAAACAAACTGATTTTAAACACTGACAAGACTGTAACAATGGTATTTGGGACCAGAGCTAAATTGCTAAAGCTGCCAATGACAGAGCTTCAGATAAAAACCAGCTCTAATACCATCCTAGCCCCTGTTACTTGTTTGAAATATCTGGGCATATAGTTCAACTCCCATTTAACATTTGGGATGCACATTGATACCCTGACATCCAAATCCTATGCCAAACTAGGTGTACTTTACAGGAACAAATCCTCCCTAAGGCCCTCATGCAGTAAGCAGCGATAAGCCACTTATCACCAGTTTATAGCCAAAAAAGCCTACAGCGATTCAGAAAGCCCAGAGAAGCTGGCGATTAGAGCAAAAATAACCGGGGTTTTTTTGCCGGAAAATAAATAAATAAATAAAATCGGCAGACGCGCGGTGATAAGCCACTTTTCAGCACTGATCGCCAGTTTTTCAAACACGCTCAATTCTATAAGCCCTGATCAGCTTATTGCGGCTGATCGCCACTTTAAAATTGCTGTTTCTTCTCCAAATTGTCCTGCCACAAAAGTTGGCAAGAAGGTGGGGTGAAGCTGCGATGAAAATAACATGCATGTGTCCCAGAGCTGATATCCATTAATATCAGCACCAGAGACCCCCGGCATGAATCCGATGCATAAAAAATGCATTTACAGGCAACTTCATTACCGCCAAGGCAATGAAGGGGTTATACACCCGTGCCAGGCTTATTGTGGGTAGCGGGGGTGGGTGAAGGTGGTATTTGGCCCTGGGTGGGTGTTTAGGCCTTGCCAGGGGGTTGCAGGATGACTTAACCTCTTCTTTAACTTCGTGGTTAATACCGCTAAGGTAATGAAGGGGTTAACCCCTCCCGCTACCCCCCCCCCCACCCTGTAGGCCTAAACACCCATCCTTGGGGCCAATACCCCGTTCATCCACCCCCACTACCCACAATAAACAAAAATACACATAACAGCACCACTAGCCACCTCCTAGGTCCCTAATAAACCATTACAATATTCATAAAACCATTATTTTGTTTACACCCAGGATTATTACATGGGATTAGGGCTATGTTATTCAGTGAGGGGTTGTATGTTTGTATTCGTAGGGACAGGCAAGGCCGGAGTCAGATGGGTTTCTCCTGCCTCTGTCCTCCCTGTCTCCTGACCCTTCCTGTAGCCGGACAAAGAAGAAGAAGCAGGCACACGGTCTTACTCAAAGGAGGTTTAATATGCCATAAAGTCCAACGTTTCGGCAGTCTAATACTGCCTTTCTCAAGGTGAAGGCTACCAAACACAAGAAAACAGTCACAATATATACCACCCCCGATACTCTCCCCGCTCTGCCACATAACCAGGATGTTGACGCCCCCTAGTGACGTCAGAGCTACCATATGGCGCCCCCTAGTGATGTCAGAGCTACCATATGGCGCCCCCTAGTGACGTCAGACGTCTAGGTCTAAATCCCTGGCAATACAGCATAGAGCGGTCTTGGAGGAATGCAGCCACAGCCACACCTCTCCCCAGACTGAACACTCCCCCATGATGACGTCAGCGTGACCCGCCCGTCGGGGGGAAGGGGGGGGTGTGCACCAATCAAGACTGTACTCACAGGGCTGGACAAAGATGTATCCGTCGCCATGGGATCAGTGTCAGAGCAGGGAGGAGTGACACACTCCTATAAATCACCCTGAAAGTGTAAATAAACCACACACCAAAATATTCATAAAGCATATGTGCACAAAACTAATACAGCAATATACTATTAAAAACATGTGACTGTATACTGCTGATGACATCAGTATAATCCTGCAAAGTTACCGTGAAATGCCACATAAGAATATGCAGTACATCAGTATTTAGAATATACTAGTGTGTATACCTAGTCAGAAATGGGTACACGCCGCCAGGGGGGGGGGGGGGAGAGAAGGGGGAGGGAGGGAAGGGAAAAAAACCACACAAAAAGGATAATTTTCCCAATAGGTAAGTGCAGAGTCCATGGATGGTGCAAGATCAAATATGCCTGTAGAAAGACAAAAAATTACCTTCTATTAAGGAAGCATTTTAAATTCTTTTGCTCATTAAGACCCATACCGTTGCTGGTATTTAAAGCATGTATCCAGAATGCTTCACGTCTCAATAAGAAAGTCTCCCTATCTGGAGTGAGAAAATGTGAAAAGATATAGTGCGCTACTACAATCAATAAAAGTGAGGTGATATAGTGATGTACAAAAAGAGGTGACCTTTAAACACGTAGAGTATATGGAACGTCTGCAGCTGTGGCACCAGGGATGGCTCAAATACCCCCTAATAGCAAACAGAAATACAAAAAAACACAGCGCACAACGCTCATAGTGCATTAAAAATTATATTAGTAACCACAAAATAAAGGTGAGTATTAAGCGTACATTTAGATAGAAAAAACAATCATTTCAGGGTTAATGTTACCCAAGCACCAACGGACGCCAATAGAGATGTCGTGGCTCTCTCCTTCTCAATCCCTCAGCCTCCGGGGTAGGGCCTGGGTGGTCTTCCAATCGGTTAGCTGTTAGTACAGCCCTCAGCCTCAAGGTAGTACTTAGGAGGTCTCCAGTTCAGCTGAACAGCAGTACAGCCAATTCGCCGTGCCAAGCAATAATGTCTTTCACTGTTCCAGTCTCTGTAGCAGCGGAGCACACGCTGTGGGGCGTCTATTTTTAATTTTTATGATTCTCCCGCTTTGGGGGGTGACTGAATTGACTACCGGTAGTCAGACTGTTACAGACCGAGCAGCTCATGCATCTAAAGTTACCCGGTCTGCCACCCTCCAGAAAATGAGGAGTTCTGTAGTTACCCTCATTATCTGCATGTATCAGGCTATCCGCCAGATTCCTCCCTCTTTTGAATGCCACCATTGGTGGTACACAGCAACTTTCAGATAATATATCATCATTTTGCAGAATATGCCAGTGTTTAAGACTGGTAGATTTAATAAAACCACCAGCTTGACTGTACGTAGTAAGCAGGAAGGAAAAGACTTGGATCACAACTATGAAAAAACGAGAACTGGAGGCTAATAGAAAAAATAACAAATTATTTATTGGGACATAACTAATTAAAAAGAGAAACCTCTCGCATGGTGCGCTTTATCAAAGAGTAGTTTCACTGGTCTTAATCAAACTCTTATATGGTTTACACCCTCAAAAGCACCGCCCACCTGTGTCCAGGTAAACACAAAACCCCAGGACACAAATTCCCTGTGAAATGAAACACAGGAAAGGGGCGTAATGCTCAGAGGGAAGAGATCCACATAGAGGGAATAAACAGGTAAAAAATTAATAAAAAAGACCAATCACATACAAAAGAAATATCAATAACACATATATATCAACTGTGGAAACATAAACATACACATGTCCAAATCTATAGTGAATATTCAATGTATATTTAACCCATTGATTTGTTAATTTTAATATCATAAGATGGCATATGAATGGTATATCATCAAACTCCTAGACACAATAGATATGGTTTAAAGGACATATGTAAAACACAATATTATTCTAGAAAAAAGTAAATATATAGTTAGAAAAAGGAAAACAAATAATAAATAATAAAGAAGAATAGATGCCAAAAGAAAATGTAGGACAATTGAATTCATTAATAAATATATATCTTATTTGATCACTAGAAAGCAGAAAAAAATGACAATAATAAATAACTTAATAAACAGACAATCATTATTATCATCGTGAGACGGAAGCATAGCAAGAATACTCATACAAAATGTTCATGAAAAATGTTTTAGATTTAAAATTTGTCCCTGAAGAAGCTCCTTTGCTGGAGGGAAACGCGCGTTGGACGCGCAATGTTGTCAGTCTCCTACTTGGAGCTGTTTTAATGTAGTGTCAGCAGTCTCCTGGCTCTAACTGTGTTGATCCCATTAGTTAGTTATTTATTTAATCCTTTAATTTTATAGTGAGTGTGCCTGCTTTCCTTGCACAGCACTGCCGTGTCTGGCAGGTCTATGCTGCAGTGTATGTACTAAGTGAACTTAAAGTGATTTGTTACCGGCGCTAACCACACCCAATCTGTGATAAAATAGTGCACAAAATTAAAATTCAAAATAAAATGTGTCAAGGTGATCACTGATCAAATTCTCAACCTTCCAGGAATGTGTACAGATTCCTTTCAATAGTAGCTTGTCCGGGATGGGAAGGGAGCGAAGATAGCAGGGATACACCATGAAAAATAAAAAATAAATGCATACAATAGTGTAATAAGTTCTTTTCAATCTGGATAAAACATGTATGTCTTGGCTCTATAGCAATGCCTACTTACAGCAGGTCAAAAGGTAAAAAGCATTGATCTACACAGCAGGTAGAAAGGTGTCAGGATCTTCAGGAACAACAGCCCAGGTTTACAGCATAAGAAATCAGCACCTCGGCTCAGACGTCAGTAGATGTGAGTGGATCAGAGACATGCAAAAGAAAGGCAGACCATAGTGTCGATCGTGCATAAAATTTATATAAACAAACAACAAATTTTAGGAATTGTACTCACATTGTGTACATAATCATAGTTCACATAAGGCTTTACTTGAGGCAAATGGAGTGCTGGTTCAGTGTGGAGCAGCTCACCGGGGATCTTCTCCTCAATGAATGCTCCTGAGGAAGTTGTCTAGTACGACGAAACGCGTAGAGCCACTTTCATTGCTGCAGCTGCTCTTTCTACTGAAGGCTTCAGAGTTGCTGAGTTCCCCCACCGTTTGCCTCCAAGACCGGATGCCGTCACCCCAACAGCGGATGTGACGTCAGATGCCATCTCCCACCCGGTCTGTTGTGAGTCTAAGGAGAAGATCCCCGGTGAGCTGCTCCACACTGAACCAGCACTCCATTTGCCTCAAGTAAAGCCTTATGTGAACTATGATTATGTACACAATGTGAGTACAATTCCTAAAATTTGTTGTTTGTTTATATAAATTTTATGCACGATCGACACTATGGTCTGCCTTTCTTTTGCATGTCTCTGATCCACTCACATCTACTGACGTCTGAGCTGAGGTGCTGATTTCTTATGCTGTAAACCTGGGCTGTTGTTCCTGAAGATCCTGACACCTTTCTACCTGCTGTGTAGATCAATGCTTTTTACCTTTTGACCTGCTGTAAGTAGGCATTGCTATAGAGCCAAGACATACATGTTTTATCCAGATTGAAAAGAACTTATTACACTATTGTATGCATTTATTTTTTATTTTTCATGGTGTATCCCTGCTATCTTCGCTCCCTTCCCATCCCGGACAAGCAGTGTATGTACTACCATTATCACTGCATTTGCCAGCTTTATCACTCTAGCACTCTTATTTTAACACACTAAAGTCTCCATTATAGTGCGCAGTGCTGGCTGATCTAGCAAGGTAGCTGGACATTTAACCCATTGGCCACTCACTTGTGTACATCTATACACTTCCATTATTGGGTCTCACCGTTGCTCCAGAGGGGTTAACACCCTGACTCCTAGCAATCTGTGTCCTCCATATCCCACCATTATTAAGTGGTTAAATGGGATAGTATGAACTTATAACTGACGACAAGGTTGCCTGATAGCGTTGATTTAATATATTTTTAATTCACATTACACATTACTTTGGTAATATATGTTTTAAGTAAATTTATTAAAAGTTAATTTTTACACTGTTATGGTGTGCATTTAAGTGAATTCTTTTAGGGGGCACATCCATTTTGTGTTTCCCTTCACCTTTTCTAGATCCCATTCTGTATTAATTCCTGCAGGGGATAATGTATCCAAAGAATGGATCCAAAACATCTCCCGCTGGTTGAGGAGCTTTAATCTATCACCCCCTCTCATGGGCATGGGCACCAGTTCTACAGCAGAAAAATGAACATTTGATAGACCTCCTGAAGGACAGTCAGTAAAATGTTTTGAAACTGGTAACATGAAATCTTTTCTTTTAATGGAACGTATATGCTCCATGATTCTGTTTTTAACAGGGCGTATAGTGCGGCCCACGTACCCTTGGCCACAGCCACAGGTAAGAAAGTATATGACAAATTGTGAGTCACAATTAATAAAGGATGGGATCCTATAGTTCTTTTTAGAATAAATAGTCTTAATAGACTTAATTGGTTTCGCATAGCAGCAAACGCAACATTTTCCACATTTAAAAAAACCTTTTATTTTAAACAGATTTGTTAGACTTCTTAGAGTCAAACAATCTTGGAGAAAGATAGTCAGATAAGGATTTGGATTTCCTAAAAGTAATGGCTGGACCCTGGTTAACTGAACTATGTAGGTCCTTATCAAGAGTGAGGGTCCCCCAATGTTTATAAATGATAGAACGAATCTGTTCAGCCTGGCGACTAAACTGGGTGACAAATAGAGCAGACGTCACTCGATCCAATTCATGTTTCTTCTTGAACTTCACAGACGAGTTCGATAACAAATCGATCCTGTTTGTAGATTTGACACACAGATATGCTGCTTCAATATCAGTGTGATTATATTTTCTTTGAGCAAATCGAGTTTTTAATTCCTCTGCTTGATGCTCAAATAAATCGTCATTTGAACAAAGCCGTCTTAGTCGAAGGAATTCAGCCTTGGGTATACTTCGAATGAATGATTTAGAATGACTGCTGTCTGCTTCCAATAAAGTATTACGTGAATGAGGCTTTCTAAAAATGTCCGTTTGAATAGTGCCTGTCGTGTCAATAAATAAAGTAATGTCTAAATAATTGATGTGATTCATGTGTTCTTCATAAGTAAATTTAAGATTTAAAGAATTAGTATTAAGTGTATGAATAAAGGCATGCAGTGATAATAAATCCCCATCCCAAATCATAATCAAATCGTCAATATACCGTTTATAGAAAATAATCTGATGACGAAAAGAATTATCAGCACCGAAAATGTGTGTGGATTCCCAAAGACCCATAAACAAATTAGCATAAGAGGGGGCAAATGACGTCCCCATAGCAGTACCCCGTGTCTGAAGATAAAATTGTGCATCAAAAGAAAAATAATTATGGGTGAGCAGAAACATAATAGAATCCAAAAGAAAGGCACGTAATGAAATGGACAATGTAGAAGCATCAAGAAAAAATTCCACTGCTCGAATCCCTTGCTCGTGATCTATGATTGAGTAAAGTGACATCACGTCCAATGTCACCCATCTAAAAGTCTTTTTCCAACTAACATTTTTTATAGCTTAAAAACAAAAATAAAACAAACAATGAAAGAAAACAGAAATAGTCCTTGGCGCACTATCTGGTATATAAACCTGACAGAAAAATGAAGTCCAAAGATCTTGGTAGAGAGGATTGTTGGTCCGGAATCCAATCGTACTCAAAGTCCTCTGAGGTGGTGGAATCAGATTTGTGCGAATGATGCTTTAATGCATGCCAGACCAATATGATTGGGTTCAAAGCAGGATCTTAATGAATGTTGCAGATGTGTTTTGGGGTCAATGTCTTGGAAGGACTGGTGACCACTCCAGATGTGAAGTATTCAGAAATGTTACGTTCTTCCCTCTGAGCAATAATGACCTTCTGTATGTAGACTCTCTAATATGAGGAAAAAGCCTTAATGGACTGGTCATGCACAGCTGCATCTAAAGACTTAGTTAACAATTATTTGGAAGTCTGACTCCTCCTCCCTGTCAGACTTCCAAATAATTGTTTACTAAGTCTTTAGATGCAGCTGTGCATGACCAGTCCCATTAAGGCTTTTTCCTCATATTAGAGAGTCTACATACAGAAGGTCATTATTGCTCAGAGGGAAGAACGTAACATTTCTGAATACTTCACATCTGGAGTGGTCACCAGTCCTTCCAAGACATTGACTGGTGACCACTCCAGATGTGAAGTATTCAGAAATGTTACGTTCTTCCCTCTGAGCAATAATGACCTTCTGTATGTAGACTCTCTAATATGAGGAAAAAGCCTTAATGGACTGGTCATGCACAGCTGCATCTAAAGACTTAGTAAACAATTATTTGGAAATCTGACTCCTCCTCCCTGTCAGACTTCCAAATAATTGTTTACTAAGTTTTTAGATGCAGCTGTGCATGACCAGTCCATTAAGGCTTTTTCCTCATATTAGAGAGTCTACATACAGAAGGTCATTATTGCTCAGAGGGAAGAACGTAACATTTCTGAATACTTCACATCTGGAGTGGTCACCAGTCCTTCCAAGACATTGACCCCAAAACACATCTGCAACATTCATTAAGATCCTGCTTTGAACCCAATCATATTGGTCTGGCATGCATTAAAGCATCATTCGCACAAATCTGATTCCACCACCTCAGAGGACTTTGAGTACGATTGGATTCCGGACCAACAATCCTCACTACCAAGATCTTTGGACTTCATTTTTCTGCAGGTTTATATACCAGATAGTGCGCCAAGGACTATTTCTGTTTTCTTTCATTGTTTGTTTTATTTTTGTTTTTAAGCTATTGTTGTACTTACCTTGTGGATAGGTTTGTGGTTTTTCAATCCTTAGGCAGCCGTCTTCTCAGTTTGTTATATTAGTCTGTAGAATTCACTAGTTTTTTGTTGTATCTTTGTAAGGGAATTCCAACATTTAGAGCACTTATCCATCATTTTCGTGTATTGTTAAGTTAGGCTAATAGGTTAAGCGCTTAATATATGTTTAGTTTAATTTTTTCTATCATAACATTTTTTATAGCGGATAAAAGATCCATAGAATCTCTCAGAAAAGAAGGCAGATTTTTTACCAGTGGCTGTAAAAAACCATCAATGTAGCGTGATAACCCATCTCCCAAAGATCCAATACTGGCCACAATGGGCCGCCCAGGAGGGCGGACCAGTGACTTATGGATCTTTGGGAGATGGTGGAAGATGGGCACAATAGGTGAGGCATTGTAGAGAAACTCATATTCCTTTGTGTTAAGTACAAATAGGGCCTTTCCTTCTTCAAGAATCTCTTTCAAAAGGTGTAAAAACTCACATGTGGGATCATATGTCAATTTTGTATAAGATTCAACATCCTCAAGTAATCTAAGTGCCTCTGCCTGAGAATCTGAAGAAGAGAGCACCACAATGGCCCCTCCCTTATCAGCCTTTTTGATTGTAATAGACCTATCTTCCCTGAGGGCAATCATCTCCTGGAAGTCAATATCTGACAGATTCGTTTTATTTAAAGAGGGAAGCCCCCGGGGTACAATACCCCTAGCCAATAACCTGAGATCCCTCTCAACCAGCTTCTCAAAGGTCTTAATATTATGATTGTTAAAAATTTGAGGGCAAAAGGTTGATTTCTTCTTAAGACCTAAGTGTAATTGCCCAAAGAAGCTGAATGAGGAAGGGATCTCAGGCTCCAAATCCTGATTTTGTTCATCATAAAGATCTCTAAGATCTGATAAAGCACATTGTTCACGAAATGAATGCAAATCCAAATTCTCCATTGAAACATCAATACCATCTACATTCTCAGCTAGACCTCTATCAGTGGAATATAGTGGAACCTCTGTTGTCCCTTTTCTATTAAAATATTTTTTAAGAGACAATTTGCGAATTAATTTTTGGATATCAATGATGGTATTGAATAAATTAAAATCTTGGTATGGGGCAAAATTTAAACCTCTATTTAGAACCGCAATCTGGTCATCTGTAAGAGTCTTATGTGAAATGTTGATAACATTATCCACAACTTCTCCTATGCATATTTCTTTCTTTTGCTCGATCCCCCGGACACCCCCCCTCCTCTTCTTTGATGATCTCCTTGTCCTCTTTCATTTTTTGACTCCTTTTGAAACAAGGAGTATGAAGGTTTATCTTCTTTCCGAGAGGGCATCATAACAGATTTTTGTGAAGAGTCGGTTTCAGGGGAGGTAGATCTAACTCGCCAATTATCATCATCATCACAAAAGGAAACGCCTAGTGAACGACTCTCATAGTCAGAACCATCTGACTCAAAACTGGAAGTGTCTCCATGGCGTTTTAGGATGGATTTATTCGGGTTCTTGGAGTCACCTTGTTTTTTATTATTCTGATATTTAGAACCAGATTTTGGTTGTGGCTTTTGTGCGTTTGTAGTGTAGCGTTGCCATATATAAACTTGCTGCTTCTCATAGTCTATCTTGTCCCTATCAAACTTTTGTTGTTTCTTAATCATTAGAGACTTTTCCATAGCACCCACGTTGCTTAAAAGTGTTTGGTGATATTTAATAAAATTCTCCATTTTTCTGCAACCTTTCAATTTATCCTGTAGGACTTTCACATTGGCTCTCACTTTCTTTTTTTTAATTTAGCTTATACTTAATGATCAATTTGATTAGCTTAAATGAGCAATGATCTAATATGGCTTTCCAGTCATTCTCAAAATCTTTATTAATAAAGCCAAAGGACGGTACCTTTTTCAAGCGTAAGCCTCTCGGAATCCTTTTTAACTCTAGCATAGTTCTCAAGAGTGGTAATGTCCCACCAATACCTAATGTCCTGTGATAACAGTTTTTCCAATGTAAGGAAGTGGGTAATTAAGTCAGCAGGCTCTTCACAGATGAAATTAGCACCTTCATCAAAAACTGACTCTGCCCTCCTCTGACGGTGAGTGTCTCCACAGTTAAAGGCATAGGTATCAGTAACCCCTTCCTCATCCTCCACTTCTACATAATCTTACATAATAAAAAACACACAGGATAGGTATAGCACGAATGCTCACTCCAGAGAAATAAAAAAAAATGTTCCACAGAAAGAAAAAATGTGAATAAATAGATGCCACAAAAAATAAATAAATAAATGGTTAGAAAAAAAAATAACGATAGCACTCCAGTTCTCAAATCACCAATTAAGTGATTACATACATATTCACGGGGTATAAGCCTCTTCTTATAATGTCAATAATGAAAGTCTTAATTCCAGGCTGAGCAGCCGTGGCCTAACCAGCAATATGCAAAGCAGAGGAAAAGACCTCCCAGCCCGACGCTACAAGCCTGGTAGACAGCGTGTATCACGCGCAGGCTGTATTAACCCCCAGCGAAATGAATCCTTAGGGGGACCAAGGGCCCATCGTGTCCAGTGTTTTCCCGTTCAATGTGATCAAGGATTCATCACAGCTACAGTGCTTATTCCTACATGGTTGGTCTCCGATGTGCTGGGGGTTAATACAGCCTGCGCGTGATACACGCTGTCTACCAGGCTTGTAGCGTCGGGCTGGGAGGTCTTTTCCTCTGCTTCGCTTATGACTGTACGTAGTGGTAAATACAAGCCTGTCCTCCTTCTTATTTTTGGTAGCACTTACCTCTTTATCCAGTGCCCGGTCTAACACAGCAGGAGGATATCCCCTAGCCAGGAATCTACTACGTAGTTCTCCAATAGCTGGTTCAATATTATCCTTCCTGCTCGTGATTTTGCAGACCCGGACTTTCTGTGAAAAAGGTAATGCATCAATAAGAGAAGGAGGATGATGGCTATCTGCCCTTAAAATGGCATTTCTGTCTGTATCCTTTCTAAAAAGATCAGTATGTAACTCCCCATTAGTATGTGTAATGAGGACATCTAAAAAAGAGAGTTGCTGTGTACCACATCATCTGTAAAACACGGTGGAGGCAGTGTGATGGCATGGGCATGCATGGCTTACAATGGCACTGGGTCACTAGTGTTTTTTGATGATGTGAACGAAGACAGAAGCAGCCGGATGAATTCTGAAGTGTATAGGGATATATTGTCTGCTCAGATTCAGCCAAATTCAGTGAAGTTGATTGGACGGCGCTTCACTTTACAGATGGACAATGACCCAAAACATACTGCGAAAGAAACCCAGGATGTTTTTAAGGCAAAGAAGAAGTGAAATATTCTGCAATGGCCGAGTCAATCACCTGATCTCAACCCGATCGAGCATGCATTTCACTTGCTGAAGACAAAACTTAACGCAGAAAGACTCACGAACAAACAACTGAAGACAGCTGCAGTAAAGGCCTGGCAAAGCATCACAAAGGAGGAAACCCAGCGTTTGGTGATGTCCATGCGTTCCAGACTTCAGTTATTGCCTGCAAAGGATTCTCGACAAAGTATTAAAAATGAACATTTTATTTAAGATTGTGTTAATTTGTCCAATTACATTTGAGCCCCTGAAATAAGGGGACTGTGTATGAAAATGGTTGCAATTCCTAAACGTTTCATACGATATTTTTGTTCAACCCCTTGAATTAAAGCTGAAAGTCTGCACTTCTATTGCATCTCAGTTGTTTCATTTTAAATCCATTGTGGCGGCGTACAGAGCCAAAATTATGAAAATTCTGTCAGTGTCCAATTATTTCCGGACCTAACTGTGTGTGTGTGTGTGTGTGTGTGTGTGTGTGTGTGTGTGTGTGTATATATATATATATATATATATATATATATATATATATATATATATATTTTTTTTTTTTAATGATAGGGATGTAAAGTAGGTTTGTAAATGTAAAAAAAAAAAATATGAAACCCTTAATACAGCTGAATCCCGTTATAACGCGGTGCTCTTGGTCCACATAATGAGCACGTTATAACCAGGATCGCGAAATGGTCGGCGCAATCAGGAAGAACGGTTCTGCGAGGACTTACCCGGCATCTGCAGCTCTCTCCACTTCATCAGGCTCCGAGGCGCTTACATACGCTCTCCCAAGCTTTCAATTTGACTGACTTTTGAGCGCAGGAGGGTCAGATGATCCTTCTCTGATCAATGACAGCCCAACAGTGAATACATTTTATATAATACACATGCGGGAATTGAACCCTGATCACCCATGGACTGCACTGTGCAGTAGATGTTACGTTTGTTTATAGAGTCAGATTCATCACACCAACACTGTGGTGTAGCAGCTAGAGAATTGCACCAGCATATGAAAGATCATGGGTTCAATTCCCGCATGGTGTAGGGGTGTGTGTATATATGTGTATCAGCGTGTGTCTGTTAGCAATAATGCATTGAATATTATATAAAAATAAAACCTTGGAGATGTTTTTAAATCGGGAGCCACGCTCAGACAGCATTAAAAGCGGATTCGCGCTATAGCAGATTGCGCTATAACGGGGTTGAGCTGTACTAATATTTTGACCACAGGGTAAACGGGTTGGAGTAAGCCATGCTTCTTATCTGTACCAACATTAAATACCCAAGGGTTTAAAGATTGGTACATGTCTGGAGTGTTTATATCTAGCTAGCACCAACACTGTCCTGGGTTTCCATTACTCAATGCAATATAAAAAAAAAATGTTTTAAAGCACTTTACTACATTTGTGAAGTAAGGCTTTAACCGAACATGAAGGAGCAAGTCACTCGCTTTTTATAAAAAATTTTTTTTTTAAAAACAGGATTGAAGCAGAGGGTCTCCCCAAGCTGAACCGCATTCATTTCAACTCTTGGACCCCCCCATTTCCCATAATATTTCCCTCCAAAGGGGGTAACCAGGCTATACAATAAAGGTCACCACTGGAACGGTGGGCCCCTGGCAGCTACCTGGCACCATAAGCCAGGGGCCAGGCATTATAACATGTGAACGTTAAAGTGCCCCCTGCCTTTCCACTTTTCATAGAAAAATGGAAAAAATGTGTGGTGCTCTGAAAAAAAGCCTCAAAATATGTAGTACAAAAATTGTAAAGTTCAATAAATGTATATAATGATTCCTGAAATGAAAACCCCCTGGATAATGGATAAGGGATAGCCAATCCATAGGACACAGAACAATCATGTATTAATCACTGCTCCACTGTAATCTGACTAGTGGGCTAGGGCCCCCACGAGCACTGTAGTAAGGGGCCACACAATAAAGTGTCCCAGCATATAATGTCAGAATGGAGAATGTGCTTGTGATAAAATAACTCACAGTTACAGTTGGTAATGTCCTTTTGGCTGTCCAGTTTCCTTCTTTCACAGTAGGGGGCGTGCTTCCGTTTTTTCTGGATGACTTGACACGAAGCAAAAGGAAAAAGCAGACACTAATACTCCGGAAAGTAAAAAAAGGTTGAATGAAATCCAGGAGAGCGTGTGCCCATAAAGACTATTTTAATGGAAACCACAAAAAAAATACAGCTACATTACGGGGTACACAGACCCCCACCAACGCACTTCGAGCCGCGTTGGTGGGGGTTTGTGTACCCCGTAATGTAGCTGTATTTTTTTTGTGGTTTCCATTAAAATAGCCTTTATGGGCACACGCTCTCCTGGATTTCATTCACCCTTTTTTTACTTTCCGGAGTATTAGTGCCTGCTTTTTCCTTTTGCTTCGTTTCCACTTTTCATTTTCCCTGAGCCTAAGACTCATGAAACGTTCTATATGTAAGTTTTAGGTGAGATATTTGGGTAGAAATGCAATCATGTTGTTTGCAGGAGTTTGGGGGGGCAAAGATATCAGTAGTCTCCTAATTCTCCCTGGCGTGCAGGCATGATTTGCCAGTACGTGGGTTGAATTACACCAGGGCTGCCCAGTGACTCCTGATTTTCAAGCCCAGATATCCCAGTCCTATTTCCCTTACAGCTATGAGTCTGCCCAAGTTATCCTATGTATTAAAGTATGTTTTATTTCATTTGTGTGTAGCGGTCATGTAAAATGGCTACAGTCATCTCTCCTGCTGATAGTAAGGCCTGGTAAGTTGTGGGCATGCCAGCAGTAATTATGGAGGTTTGCCCTCACACCCTGGTGGGGTGCCCTGTGTATGGATGGGAGTGGTCACATGCTCTGATTCCATGGTTAGTGATGTCAGAGGTGTGTCAGCTTCCAGAGTGTACATAAGGCACAGCACTGTGTCTAATAGTTAGTTCTATCTGAGTCCTGAGTTCTGTAGGAGTTCTGAATAGTCTGCGAGAGTTATGTTATAGTAGCTGAACAGGAAGACTGTGTCCAGAGACCTGGCACAGGGTAAAGACATCCCAGCTGGGATAGGGAATCCCTATTAAAGGAGAATTACACCTTTCAAAGGGAAGCACTGAGGGACAATGAGTGGCTAGAGAAACTACTGCGAGGGGCAGTTAGCCCACCTCAACCAATAAAGATGCTCTTAATCACAAACCCTCTCGTGTACATGTGTGGAGTGAATGTACAGAGAGGAGCACCACAGAGGAGTTCCTCGTCAGGACCATCCCCAAGTGACCGAAGGGACCCTGATGAGGTGGAGGCGCTGCACTGGAACTAGGTAGGACTCCGCACACTACCTCAGCTGCCTGTCTGGACGGGTCCTCCCCACACACCATCATGCGGGAGACTCAGGAGTCCTGTTGCCAACAGGTGCACCACCAGACACTATCACACTGTAATGGGGACCGGTTAGACCACAGGGGCCAATGTGAGATTGGGTGGGTCAGGCCGGGCCAGAAATACCGTTACATTTGGAGGCGAGCTGCTGAGATCAGATCTGTCAACAGGACAGGCTCTAGCTAGGCACACTGGGAAACAGGGAGAGCGTCTGCTGCCACTCTGTGCTGCGTAGGGACGGACCTAGGGGTGGTCAGGGGCTGACAGGGTATTGTCAGTTCGCAGGGACGACCTAGGGGCCTGAAAGGAGTGAGGGGTCTGGAGCCGGGCTATAGCTGACCGAGTCACTTTGAGGTAGTGCTAGTTGGTAGGACGCCAGAAGGGATAGCCTGTTAACATGGTCAGGAATGCTGGAGAGGGTCTGCGCTAGGCTGACCAAGAGAGGTAGACGCCCCAAGTACTGCATGGCAGAGCTAGAGTACTCTAGCCCATTCCAGACACTTACCATAGGGAGCACAGACTGGGAGGAAGGAGTTACACAGACACTGAGAGAGTGAGCCTAGCCTGAGGTAGTGCAACATGAGTCCAGCCTAGATCAGGTACACATGTGGTGGTGCATCTGAGCAATCTTTATTGTACTGGTGTGGTGGCTGCCCCGCAGAGCGGAGCCCCATGTACGATAATTGGTACGAGAGCGTGACAATCCAAGGAATGGAAGATCCGCGTGGTGCGGAGAGCCCAAAATGGCGACCAGAGGCTGATGGGGAAGGCACCCGTGGCGTGCGCCCCACTGAAGAGCAAACTGTCGCTGAGCTGTCTTTAACTAATCTGCTCTGGAGTGGAGCGAAGGCCGTGGCTGCCCCGTTTTTGTCCTGTCTGGGACACCGAGGGGCCACCCTTGAAGAGTGTGAGGACATTGTGATAACTGGGGGGGAACCCAGCGAGAAGAGCAAACAAACTGACATTTCGGGCTTAAAAGCCACCCAAAATGGCGGTTCCCGCTTGCTAGGGAGACCGCATGGGCCAGTCGCAGAGAAAATGGCTGATACAGAACTTGCAAAAAGCTGGCCGGGAATGGCGCGAACAGCAGAGCCCCGCCCTGATGGGGGGTATGGCGCGAAAGCTACGACTGCGCCTTCATGGACAGTGACTCACTCGGCCCCTGTGCTGAGTCAACCGCTTAGTCTATGGGACCCTCCCCTGATTTCCACCAGGGGGAGTGACTTTCAATTATGGCCTGTGGGAATGCACCCACTGGGCCCAGGGACTGATATCCAGACGGCGCCACTACAAGAAGTAGTTCCGGCCGCGGAGGTAACGTGCAAAAAGGAGGGATATTTTGCACGAAAAGCAGCTGCCAGGAGAAGGCGGGAACTAGCCGCGGCCCAAGAATCCCACTCTGATGAGGAAATTGGCGCGAAAACGCAGACCGCGCCCACCAGGACTGAGAAAGGCGCGGCCTTAATTAAGGGGCATGCTATTCCCCTGTGGGATCCGCCCATAATTGCAACCCCTGGGGGCGGGTTCCAGCTATGCCAGCGGAAGGAGGAGCCGAAGCAGGAAGTGGCTGGCCCAGAAGCTTCTACCGGTCAGTTGCGAGGAACCACTGACCAGGAGAGACCCATACTGAAAGTGGTCCCTACCAAAAGAATGGCCTGCTCCTCCACTGTGGGAACTATGGTATCCACCCAGCCCTACTCGGTACCCGGCGGGGTACTGGTAGTCAGGGTGGCTAACACCGAGACGGTGGTCGGGCTCTGCCTACAATGCTGGCTGCCCGGAGGCATTGTTAAGGCGGCGGCACGCTGCCCACAATGCGGGACACTATACTTATGGCCAATGCCGACGTTCATTCCGATCCAATCTGCTGACCCCCCTGGGGATACGGCTAGGCGCTCCGCCGAGTCCCCTGGTGCACTGTGGATCAATCGTGCAAGTCCCGGAGAAAGGGGACTGGAGTCGATTAAATCGGCTGGGTCAGCAGCAACCGAGACGGTCGGGTCACTCCCCGACCACACTGAGAAAAGACTATCGCCCCGATCGGTGACCTCTAAGTCGGGGAAGGCAGAATACTCGGATGAGGATCTCCGCGAGCTAGCGGAGGTGAAATCGAGGCCCAGGACAGAACCGGGGAGGACGACACCCCGTAGTGTGAGTAGCAGCCTGGAAAGCAGGGCGTCCCCCGCAGATCGGCGAGCCGAGAGACGGAGTCCCTCCACCTCAGGACATGGTGGCGACGGGCGAGAGACGCCTACACCCCTGCGGAATGGTAAGAGAAAGCCACTCACTTACCTTGCTCCGGTAGACCGTGTAGCGGAAACAAGGCCGTGCCAGGCCCAAGACGCACGTGCGGAGGAGATACCACTTCCGGTGGAGACGACGGCGGAGCTTCCGGATGTCGTCATCGAGGAAGAGATCCCGCATGGGGGTCCCACCCAAGATGGCGGCGCTTCCGGTTCCGGTGAGGACATCATTTCCGGTGGCGACGGCGGAACAGACGGGAAAGATGCAGCAACGCTTCGGCGATCGGGTGAATGTCCCCGATCACCTCAAGGGCCCAAGAGGTGGATGGGAGACCCGCAGACGGATGAGGGTGAGCTATCCTCCTTGGAGCAGTCCATGGACAGCCGGGAACGGGTCGTAGTCCCGTGGCGTATCCCATCTTGCCCCTACGCCCAACCCCACACCCTAGGTAAAACCCCTGCCCCCATCACATGTTCCCCGGGGTCCCCGCCTAGTCTGGAACTTGTGGACATACCTTTGGGGGGGGAGGAGAGACGGACTGGGGAACGACAGCGCAGTTGCGCTACGGAGGGCATTTCTCGGGGAGGGGGAGAATTAGGCAAGGCCGCGGTAGGCCGGTGGTTGCCTCCTGTGACCAATAAAACAGAGGACAAGGCCCTGGGATCATCACGGTGGTTCGTACCACGGTCAGCACGGACATCGGGGGTATTCTCATGGGGGGATGCGGAACAGAGTGACTCAGGGGATTCACATAGGTTCAAGGAACACCGTTGGTGGGCCCCCCTCTTTGAAGGTTATGCGGCCTGGATGGATCGTACGCGATTCCTTATTAGAAGGGAGGATGTAGTTGACTTTTGGTGGGCCAAGGGAGAATTCACCCCTGAACAGCGAGACAGAGAGCTGCAGGAACGGTGGTATAAGATTGAGCACAGGGAGATAGAGCCCATGGGTCCCGATACACTGTCAGACCCTGTGGATCCTGACGAACCCCTGTCATGGGTGCTACCTGGGAGGGCAGGTAGGGCTGACCTAATTAGGATCAGTAGAGCGGAACGGGCAATAATGGCTCGATACAAGTCTTCCCACGGGTTGGAGTACCCTCATGTCCCTGAACCCCTCATGGAGGAGATAGAAGAGAACAGGGAAAGGTGGCTTAGGGAAACCATCGAGATGTACCTAGTCAATAAGGGGAGTGACGTTACTGGAAGGAGGGCAGAGGACAGAATAGATCACCTGATGCGAGTGTGGAGTATAGGGAGGAATATACACAAACACAGGGTGACCTATAGGCCCGAGAGGGGACTGCCTAGGCATTATCATGTCACGGTCCTGGACAAGGGCGGTAGAGAGGTTAAGAAACCTGACCCGAGCCACTATTATTAGGGGGTACTAAGGCATTTTGCGGGCTCGTGGCTGCTGGTCGGGGCGGGCTTGGCGAGATGTTACTGTGGTCATTTTTTTTGTATAATGGACAATCTGTGAGGTTAACAATTATGTGTTATGTCAGCGGTGCGCAAACTGTGGGGCGCGACCCCCAGGGGGGGCGCGAGACTGCCAACGGGGGGCGCGGGGTTTACAGAGGCCCCGCGCGCTTCCCGAAGGCACTTAAATTAAGTGCCGGGGGAGCTGCAGGGCATCTGTAAACCTCACTTACCGTGGCTCCGGCGGCTTCCTCCCTGCGTCGCCATGGCAACGCGGCGTCAAAATGACGCTGCGAGGTCATGTGACGTCACGTTGCTATGGCAATGTGACGTCATTACACCGGAGCGCAGGTAAGTTGGGGTTGGGGGGGGCGCGGGAGTGAGGGGACAGCCGGCAGGGGGGCGCAGGGAAAAAAGTTTGCGCCCCCCTGTGTTATGTGTTACAGTGCTTCCTGGAAGAAGGCATTTAAATTTAGGTCCCAGCGAGGCCGATGGGATTCACCAGGGGGAGAATGTAGCGGCATGTAAAATGGCTACAGTCATCTCTGCTGCTGACAGTAAGGCCTGGTAAGTTGTGGGCATGCCAGCAGTAATTATGGAGGTTTGCCCTCACACCCTGGTGGGGTGCCCTGTGTATGGATGGGAGTGGTCACATGCTCTGATTCCATGGTTAGTGATGTCAGAGGTGTGTCAGCTTCCAGAGTGTACATAAGGCACAGCACTGTGTCTAATAGTTAGTTCTATCTGAGTCCTGAGTTCTGTAGGAGTTCTGAATAGTCTGCGAGAGTTATGTTATAGTAGCTGAACAGGAAGACTGTGTCCAGGGACCTGGCACAGGGTAAAGACATCCCGGCTGGGATAGGGAATCCCTATTAAAGGAGAATTACACCTTTGAAAGGGAAGCACTGAGGGACAATGAGTGGCTAGAGAAACTACTGCGAGGGGCAGTTAGCCCACCTCAACCAATAAAGATGCTCTTAATCACAAACCCTCTCGTATACATGTGTGGAGTGAATGTACAGAGAGGAGCACCACAGAGGAGTTCCTCGTCAGGACCATCCCCAAGTGACCGAAGGGACCCTGATGAGGTGGAGGCGCTGCACTGGAACTAGGTAGGACTCCGCACACTACCTCAGCTGCCTGTCTGGACTGGTCCTCCCCACACACCATCATGCGGGAGACTCAGGAGTCCTGTTGCCAACAGGTGCACCACCAGACACTATCACACTGTAATGGGGACCGGTTAGACCACAGGGGCCAATGTGAGATTGGGTGGGTCAGGCCGGGCCAGAAATACCGTTACATGTGCTTTTACTATAAATGTCTATTCAGCCAGCTCAGGCATCCATATAGGTGCCGGGAAGTCTGCATAGACATCGGAGAGGAGAAGGGATGTTGAGAGGTGTCGGGGTGTGAAGTGGCCAGGGCAGGGCTTAGTACTGGGTCCGGAGAACAGAGACCCCCTGCGGGGAGGACACTCTGATCTGCCAGACTCAGTGGAGTCTGCCCAGTAGGTGACAATGGGTTGACTAGGGGAAGCAGCAAAATGTCGGCGCGTTTTCCCATTGGTCAATCCGTATGTCCCGCCCACGGGTCATCCCGAGCCGGCTTAGCCCGTCCCCTCCTCTGGCGTCAGTCAAAGGACGAGCCCCTAATCTTATCGGTTGGCGGCAGGGTTTCCCATGCTCCAATTGGTCGCTCCTTCCTCCATGCTGAACATAGAACAGTGGAGGGTATGTAAGGAGAAAACCCCAGTCAGAGAACCAGACGATCTAGTGACTTGTGTCGATGAAGCTAGGGCGGACTTTTCAAAGTTGCTGTCACGAATACCAGAGCAACCGGCTTCGTTTTGAAGCTAGGGAAAGTCTGCCCTGCAGAGACTAAGTCAGACGTGAAGTTCAAGTTCTCATTTGGAACGTAGCGGTCGCGGCTAGGACCTGAAGCCAAAAAGTGGACCAAAAAGCCCGGGTGTATATCCCGGTCAGGTTAAGCGTACCGAAGCATTCGCCCTGCCCCTAGTAGAGCCTAGATTTCACCCCCAGCAAGTGTGCTTTTAGCTGTATTTTGTGTATTCATTGTGTTGTACGCGGGTTTACCCGAATAAACTGCATTTTGTTCTTACCACCTTGTTTGCCTAGCGAATGATCCCGGTAAAAATAAGTGTAAAATCTCCTGGTCTCCCGTGAGAGACATTAGGGAAGGCCTAGTGATGTCACGGCCACGCCTCCCCGTCACGAGCGATCTAAAGTCCACAGATCGCTCAGGCGACAGGCGCGCACAACGCCATGTGCTCTGTCGCACACGCACTATATCACACAGCAGAAGCCAATGCCAATTATCGACTATGGGACATACTGTAGTATATGGCACAGCACCCCAAACCCACCTTAGCAACCTTGATACCCTCTACAATTCAATATGTCGCTTTGTCCTCCAATGCAACGACAACACACATCACTGCGAAATGCTCAAAGAACTAGATTGGTCATCACTAGAGTCTAGGCGCAAAGTTCATCTTTCCTGTCTTGCCTTCAAATACTTTCTCGGCAAGCTACCCACCTATCTGAACAAGCTCCTCACCCCTACCACATGCAGCACCTATCATCTGAGATCAGACTCCAACAGACTGCTCATGGTTCTAAGGTTCAACAAAGTATCCGGCCGCTCCTCCTCATAGGCCTTCATTATACCACCGGCGGCGGGACACGCGCGCTACTTCAATGCGATGCGCTGCCCGAAACTTGCACTGCAGGCAGGAGGCATCGGGAGGCGAGGCCATGATGTCACGTGAGTGGTTCACTCTCATTGGCTGAACCGCTCACATGACGCGGCCATCGCTCCAGAAAATAAAATTCTTGGATCTGTTCGAAAATTTGCGCACTTGGCCGCCTCGTTGGTCACCCATTCTTAGTGTGCGCTCATAGGAAAACTTTTATTTGTTTTGGTGGCGCACAACGTTCTGCGCTCCGCCGCTTCGGGTATAATCACGGCCTTACCGTGCACCCCAAAACTGGAACAACCTACCAGAGACTCTTGCAGATGCCACCAGTCTAAGTGCTTTCAAAACTAAGGCTGTCTCACATTTTATACTTAAAACCAGAGACAGAACATAAAACACAGACAAAGCTCAGTTTTTAGCACATCCAGTGAGACTCATACACGGTACAGTGCCTAAATATATATGTATAAATATCAAATAAGTAAAATGGTCTTTTAGTTTGACATTTTTGGCCAAAATTGTTGTAAGCCCCTGAGCCAACGCCAAGGCAGACCACATATCAGGGGTCCCTAACGCTAATATAAATTCTTAATAACCTGTGTAATAACAGGAAGAATGATTTATAGTAAATCTGTCAATATTAGTTGCAAAGTTCTAAGTCTGACTGAAGCTTTTATTAACCTGTACATTACCAGGAAAAGCACTCTGTATTAGAGATGTCACAGCCAAACTATTTGTTTGTTTTACAATTCTTGTCCAGCTAGTCATGGCTGATTGGAGGGTGGCAACCTCCTTCCTAATTTAAGCTCACCCCCTCCCACATTTAAATGGTTATGGGCTCACTCCATAGCATCTTCCACTCAGGGGAACTCGCCTGCTTGCAGTTTGGCTGTGACATCTCTAATACAGAGTGCTTTTCCTGGTAATGTACAGGTTAATAAAAGCTTCAGTCAGACTTAGAACTTTGCAACTAATATTGACAGATTTACTATAAATCATTCTTCCTGTTATTACACAGGTTATTAAGAATTTATATTAGCGTTAGGGACCCCTGATATGTGGTCTGCCTTGGCGTTGGCTCAGGGGCTTACAACAATTTTGGCCAAAAATGTCAAACTAAAAGACCATTTTACTTATTTGATATTTATACATATATATTTAGGCACTGTACCGTGTATGAGTCTCACTGGATGTGCTAAAAACTGAGCTTTGTCTGTGTTTTATGTTCTGTCTCTGGTTTTAAGTATATATTGCCATGCTCAGTAGCACTCCTCTGTGACACTCATATGCTTATATATATGTTGTGGTCATTTTGGGGGTTCAATAGGAGCTTGTTAGGTGTCCAGTATGTCTCACATTTTAATCTGGTCTGTAACGGTTACATGCGCCTATAATATATATTATCTCTAACTGTGCATGCAATGTCTTGTATATAATGTATACCATGTTCACTTAATGTAACTATGGATTTGTAACCATGTATCTGTCATCATAACTCTGTGCCCAGGACATACATTGAGAGTTACCGCTCATTTTCAAGTATTGCTTCCTTCCTGGTAAAACATTTTATAAATAAATAAAATATCCGAGGCCTAAGGAGCGAACACATGATTAGGAAATGCAGGAGGGGGGCGCAGGACCCTCCAGGACTGAATGGGTGAAAATCCCTCAGCTGCCCCAGGGACATCAACTTTAGGATTTCCTGTACATGTGTACAGGCATAACCCGGTTTAAGGACACTCACTTTAAGTACACTCGCGAGTAAGGACATATCACCCAATAGGCAAACGGCAGCTCGCGCATGCGCCTGTCAGCACGTCCTGAACAGCAATACCGGCTCCCTACCTGTACCGAAGCTGTGCGCAAGCGGGGAGACTATAGAGCCTGTTACACATGCGTTATTTACATCAGTTATGCGCGTATATGATGATTGCAGTACAGTACATGCATTGATAAGTGGGGAAAAGGGAGTGCTTCACTTTAAGTACATTTTCACTTTACATACATGCTCCGGTCCCATTGTGTACGTGAATGCGGGGTATGCCTGTACCACCTGATAAGATTACACAAATAATGCAATAAATTGCACCCATTTAAGAAATATAGCGCTGTGCCATTTGTTTAAATAGAGCTGCGTTAACGTTCTGCCACTGTTAACCTGCGTTAATAGATGCGACCAAATCTGTACATCATTTTCTTTTACACTACATTAAGGTGAGACTATAATTACACGTTTATAATGTGAGGTCTATGAGCTGAAAGCGCAGCTTAGTGCAGGGGTGAGCAAACTTTTTATGCCGAGCCCCCCTTTTCATCCATAAAATTTCTCGGGCCCCCCCTGCCTGACGTAATCAAAATCACATGAAAAAAAAAAAAACCTTTATTAAACGGTATACAATATAAATCCAAATATGTCTATAAATACTTACATATTTCAACAGCTCGCGCTTGCAAAATTAGACTGCGTCCACGCTGCCGCTGAGAGCGGTGACATCACCAACTCTCCAAGCCTGAGCGCAGGGTGTCCTGCATCATTTTGCAAGTGTGGATCGGGGCTATTTGTGTGTGTTTGTGTGTGTGTGTGTGTGTCTGTGTGTGTTTGTGTGGCTGTATGTGTGCATTGACTTCTGCTGAGCGCACTTCAAAGTCAATTTTGTTTGTCTCCCCAAGCGCCGAGCTTGGGAGAGCGTACGTGCACAAAGGCAATACTTTTGGGGGGCATTCATCCACCTCTTTGCTACCTCCCTTCCCTATCCCCCCCCCCCTTTTTGTTTCTACCTTATTTATTTTTTCCGTTTTCAATGTTTTCACTTTTTTTTAATTATTTCTGTACATTCATAGTGTGATTGATACAGTGGCAGCCGACCCTTTCCCTCGCAGAGGATCGCAGCGAAGCAGGTTGCCAGCGGAGGAGAGCAGGAACACAGCGCTATTGCAGGGCAGACACCGGGAGGGGCGTTTGACTTCACCGTGCTCGGGCGTGCTCCTCCCCGTACCTCCGAAGCCCCTGCGCGTGTGCGCACACACAATCACGAGGCCGCCACCTGCACTATCTTGTTCAGCCACCCGCACACATCTTCGGCTGCCAACCCGTGCACATCTTATTGGCCGCCCCTCGCGTACAGCTTTTTCGTCCTCCCGCGCAAAGCGTCTGCCGGCCCGCGCACCCAGATTTCGCCGCACGTCGCCTGCGCCCCCCTAAATCTTGCGCCTTATTGCCCCCCCCAGTTTGCGCACCACTGCATTACAACACACACACTCTCTCTCAATCAATCACCACATACACACACACACCACATACACACACACACAATCCCCCCCCACACACACACACACACTCACTCCCCCCCCCCCACACACTCAATCTCCCCCCCCAACACACAGAATCCCCCCCACACACAAACACCCCCCCCACACACACAAACACACTCAATCCCCCCCCATACACAATCCCCCCCCACACACACTCAATCCCCCCCCACACACACACACTCAATCCCCCCTACACAAACACACACTCAATCCCCCCCATACACACAACCCCCCCCCCACACACACACACTCTCAATCCCCCCCCACACTCAATCCCCCACGCACACACTCATTCCCCCCCCACACACACACACAATCCCCCCCCACACACACACACAATCCCCCCCACACACATACACACTCAATCCCCCCCCACACACACACACTCAACCCCCGCCCCCACACTCAATCCCCCCCACACACACTCAATCCCCCCCACACACACACACACACACTCAATCCCCCCCCCCCACACACACACACTCAATCCCCCCCACACACACA
Organism: Ascaphus truei; assembly: GCF_040206685.1. NCBI lineage: Eukaryota > Metazoa > Chordata > Amphibia > Anura > Ascaphidae > Ascaphus > Ascaphus truei. Next base: position 5,138 of record NW_027454179.1, on the reverse strand, counting down.
CAATCCCCCCCCACACACACTCAACCCACCCCCCACACACAAACTCAACCCCCCACACACACTCAACCCCCCCCCCACACACTCAATCCCCCCCCACACACTCAATCCCCCCCCACACACACTCAATCCCCCCCCACACACACTCAATCCCCCCCCACACACACTCAATCCCCCCCACACACACTCACTCAATCCCCCCCCCCCCATACCTTGTGACCTTGAGCAAGTCACGTTATCTCCCTGTGCCGCAGGCACCAAATAATAGATGTATGTGTAGGGATGTGGTAGGAACCTCCTATGTGTGTTCAGTTGGTGTTTTGACTGTTCAGGAGAGTCATGTGGAGGTTCTGCGCTGATGCAATAGCTGTGAGTCTGTGCAGCTCAAGGCAGAGAAGCTCCGCTGAGGAACTACAACTCCCATGAGCTCCTGGGCAGTCACCTGACTTGAGGAGCCAATCGGAAGGCTAGAATTACGGGAGGAGGAAAGGGAAGCGTGGGGGAGAGGCTAGTCAGAGGGGATCTGGAAGGTAACGGAGGAGGGTGTATGCGTGCAGGGGGTCCGTGACCCGCCTGCATAGGCTAGCTTTACCCCGCAGGCCCTTAGGAGAAACCCCTGAGCCACAGTGTGCTGCTGTGCTGCAGGGACGCCCATAGTGCTAGCGATCAGTCACCTTACTGTGTACACAGTTAGGGACAAGCGTGCGGAGCAGGTTTGCTGGTGAGCTGCTTGGGACCAGACAGCTGCACTGCGGACATCCCAGACAAGCAAGGATTCGGCTGATCCTTTTCCAAGTATTACCGGTCACCGCCGTGACCGGAAGGTAGTAGATACGTCAAGTGCACCAACACCGGTCAACAGGCGCTGATCCCGCCTTAGGCATAACTATTTGGAGACACTAGCGGGTACACACCGCTATCGTACTATTACACGGACACGGTGTGTGGGGCACGCGGTGACGGGATAGAGACACTCATAAGAGCGTGGCTGAGTCACTATTGTACAGGACAATATTCCCTAGGGGCAGGCAGGGCTTGCGGACCCCCCGGTTACCTGGCTGCAGGCAGGGCTTGCGGACCCCCCTATTACGTGGCTGCAGGCAGGGCTTGCGGACCCCCCGGTTACCTGGCTGCAGGCAGGGCTTGCGGACCCCCCTATTACATGGCTGCAGGCAGGGCTTGCGGACCCCCCGGTTACCTGGCTGCAGGCAGGGCTTGCGGACCCCCCGGTTACCTGGCTGCAGGCAGGGCTTGCGGACCCCCCCGGTTACCTGGCTGCAGGCAGGGCTTGCGGACCCCCCCGGTTACCTGGCTGCAGGCAGGGCTTGCGGACCCCCCCGGTTACCTGGCTGCAGGCAGGGCTTGCGGACCCCCCGGTTACGTGGCTGCAGGCAGGGCTTGCGGACCCCCCGGTTACGTGGCTGCAGGCAGGGCTTGCGGACCCCCCGGTTACGTGGCTGCAGGCAGGGCTTGCGGACCCCCCGGTTACCTGGCTGCAGGCAGGGCTTGCTGACCCCCCGGTTACCTGGCTGCATGCAGGGCTTGCGGACCCCCCCCCGGTTACCTGGCTGCAGGCAGGGCTTGCGGACCCCCCCGGTTACCTGGCTACAGGCAGGGCTTGCGGACCCCCCCCGGTTACCTGGCTGCAGGCAGGTCTTGCGGACCCCCCGGTTACCTGGCTGCAGGCAGGGCTTGCTGACCCCCCCCGGTTACCTTGCTGCAGGCAGGGCTTGCGGACCCCCGGTTACCTGGCTGCAGGCAGGGCTTGCGGACCCCCCGGTTACCTGGCTGCAGGCAGGGCTTGCGGACCCCCCCGGTTACCTGGCTGCAGGCAGGGCTTGCGGACCCCCCCGGTTACCTGGCTGCAGGCAGGGCTTGCGGACCCCCCCGGTTACCTGGCTGCAGGCAGGGCTTGCTGACCCCCCGGTTACCTGGCTGCAGGCAGGGCTTGCGGACCCCCCCGGTTACCTGGCTGCAGGCAGGGCTTGCGGACCCCCCCCCCGGTTACCTGGCTGCAGGCAGGGCTTGCGGACCCCCCAGTTACCTGGCTGCAGGCAGGGCTTGCGGACCCCCCCCGGTTACCTGGCTGCAGGCAGGGCTTGCGGACCCCCCCCCGGTTACCTGGCTGCAGGCAGGGCTTGCCCTTGGGCACCCGGTGAAGGTGTGAGTGTCGTCGCTCAGCCGCACGGTGACGCCGCGCTCGGGCCGTACATGCAGCACCCGGCCCTGCATCCACACCAGGCCCACCTCCAGCCCGCCGGCTCCTTTCTCCAGCCAGAAGGAACCGGGCCGCCGTCGCACGCATTCCCTCAGCCGCCCCGCTAACATCTTCACCGGCGGGGAGGTAACCTGGAAGCCGGGCCGCGCTGCAGGCCGATCTCTGGCGGCCGCCATGGTCGCCATGGAGACAGCAAAACTGGCGCCTTTTCTGACATTGACAGGGGACCAATCGCGGCTCCTGTACGAGAGCAGCAACCAATCATAGGACAGGGGGGCTGGGCTGGTGACCCTGCATTAACCCCTTCCAGGCTGTTAGTGTGACAACCCTCTATAAAGACGTGTCTCTGTGTAATAAACCAATGTCAGAACAATACATGGCGCGCCTGTGTTTGTGTTTATTAAGCAGCAGTGTCACATATTCCAACATCTTGTTTTAAATGTCAGGGGTCAAGTCTGCACTATGTCTGCCCACCATACAGGGGAAAGTGGTTCTTGGGTGAGCCATACTCCAGCTAACAGTAAACAATAATAATAATAATAATGACAATAACAAATATAATAAAGTTAATAAATAATAATAATGAAAGATGAATAAATAAATCCTAAGGAAAAAGAAATAAGTAGCACCAAACATAATGACAATATTTGTTTGATGTTAACATTTAATAATATGTAACATATAAAGCAGCAAACCCCTACTCTCTCCACCAGAAGTACAAGGCTAATTTCATTTCAAATAGATTTGAAGCAAAAGGTGACACTGTGCTCATTTGCATGTCATTTCCCAGAGTCCCTGGCTGCAGTGGAAGCTGTATGGGATAATGGTGAAAAGCAGGGTTGCAGACCTGTCTGAGACATGTGAATGTGCTCACAAGGGAGATTGTTATTTCTCTTTAGTTCATAGTCATTTTTAGAGCAAAGATCAGCAACATTTTGCCTAAGACGACATTGTTTAGGATATTTACTAAATTGTACTAGGCCAGCAAGGCACTTTACAATGCTGTACAGTAACTAAGGCCCGGTCCATAGAGGGGTGAGGAGAGCGGAGGCGCGCTAACGCTGAGGCTCGCCTGCTTAAGTCAGCCCGATTCCACGGACTTGCAGGCGAGCCAGTGTGCGCGAAGGGGGGGGGGGAGGTGGTTGGAGGCGGGGCAGTGACGTCGCTGGGGCCAATCGCCCGCGATGCACTGACGTCAATGTCACGGCGCCGTGACGTTGACGCTGCTTAAGGCTGATTGGATGTTTTCAGCCGACAGCGCGCTGAAAAACAGCTTGGCGCTCGGCTGAAAACTCCAAAGCCTGAGCACGCCTGCGGACGCTCGCATGAGCCCCCTCTCAAGGCATACTCATTGAGGATGCAGGGGCTCAGCGCGGAGCGTCCGCACGCCACAGCGCTGCTTGTCCTTCTATGGACGCAGCCTTAGACTCCTTACAGACTATTCACTTGAGTGGACCATAAAGTGTCTTATAGAGGGAACTCTAAGGTGTCTTAAGATGCATTAAGATATATTATGTATGGAAATCTTTATTTATATAGCGCTTTATAAGAGAGGCAATACAGTACAGGGAATTATAGTACAATAAGTGCAACAAACAAAATCAGACAATAGGAAAGGAAATCCCTGGCCTGCAGAGCTTACAGTCTTAATGCTAGATCCATGGAACTCTGTTGTGTTTACGCTAATAACGGGACATTCCTGAAATTGGTACCTGACCCTGTGTGGAAGGCAGAGACACAGGGGCAGTGCCTGCCAATATCATAAAGAGCAGTGCACTTCCTATTTAGTAGAAGTGTGTGTCAGAGTTAAGAGTTCAGTCCAGAGTTAGAGTCTGCTGAGTCTGTCACCTGGCTGGCCCAGGGTGACAGAGAGAGCCTATATCAATTGGCCGTTGGAGAAGGGGAGCCATCAGCCTCTGAGTAGAGCTGATGCAACCTTAGTTAGGGGAGGTGGATTCTGAAAAAAAACGTGTACAAGCTCTAAAGAGTAACGGTCAATATTGCTAGCAGCAGCAGTAATAATTCATTTAAAGTAACAGGAGCATACACCGAATATGCGGGTTAAAGGGGTGCACTTGCAGTGCAGGAACACAGGGAAGGCAAGGGGGGCAAAGGAACACATGCGGGGGACAGTCCGTGAGAACCAACTCGCTCAGTCTCCCTTCGGTTCACCCCAGTTGCGCCCGGTGTTTGGAGTACAAGTTACTCACGATCATACACCGCCTGGCTCCCTGGAAATCCAATGTAGCCCCGACGTGTGGAGACGTCTCCCTGTAGCATCCGGTGGTGGTGTGTAGACCCTCTCACAGTAACGAGGTGCACAAAAAAAGATCCATATCCATCCGCTCCCAGAAAAATATCCATATCCAGATCCATATCCATCCGCTCCCGCCTCTCCGTGCGGCCCGCCCCGGCCTCTCCGTGCGGCCCGCCCCGGCCTCTCCGTGCGGCCCGCCCCGGCCTCTCCGTGCGGCCCGCCCCGGCCTCTCCGTGCGGCCCGCCCCGGCCTCTCCGTGCGGCCCGCCCCGGCCTCTCCGTGCGGCCCCGCGATGAGATTTAAAAAATACACTTTTAAAAAAAAAAAAATGGCAGCGATTCCCGCGGTCCCGGTGGTGATGTGAGGTGCAGCGGGGGAGAGTGATGTGAGGGTACAGGAGGGGAGAGTGATGTGAGGTGCAGGGTGGGAGAGTGATGTGAGGTGCAGGGGGGAGAGATGGGAGGTGCAGCGGGGGAGAGTGGTGTGAGGTGCAGGGGGGGAGAGATGTGAGGTGCAGGGGGGGAGAGTGATGTGAGGTGCAGGGTGGGAGAGTGATGTGAGGTGCAGGGGGGAGAGATGGGAGGTGCAGCGGGAGAGATGTGAGGTGCAGGGGGGGAGAGTGATGTGAGGTGCAGGGGGGAGAAGGATGTGAGGTGCAGGGGGGGT